>NC_056629.2:149686623-149868895 GCF_002870075.4 Lactuca sativa
GTTTTACATATTCAATTGTAGTAGTAACTATTATTTGAACCAATTCACGATGATTTTTATAAAAGAATAATTTGAAAGAAAAATGAGGAAGTCGTTAAAGCGAAAAAAAATATATATTTTTGATAGGTTGAACATTTGCAACTAGGTCCGAAGGCTTGTTGATCTTCAGGCGTCGAGTATGTTTGGTTAAAATAGCTGGTAGCTAAAAGATGGAAGTTGTATTTTTATTTGTCGCATAAATGTTTGATAAAAGTAATTGTAAGTTTTAAAATGTGTAAAATTATATAAAATGACATCCGGAAAACAAAGTATGTGTTTAAGGCAACTTAATAATTTGTTATAACAGACATGAGCTTTTCTTTTAACTTTATTTGAAGTATCTTTTGAATTAGGTGTTTTTTGTTCCAAAATAAAAGCTTTAAGTTCGTACTTTCAAATGAAGCATTGAGATTTTTTTTAGCTAGAAGTTACGGTTCTTAAAAGCTCTCAAAAGCTTATTGCCAAACCCCTTATATGACAACACATTTATTTTATGTTTTTGATTATATGTTTCTAAAAAATATAAACAAAATAAAATAACCGGTGAATAAATAATTAGATACTTTGGTGATAATGTTAACATGTGATTATTAAAAAAAAAATTATTTTAATCAAATAAAAAGTGGGACCTATATCCCTTGTAATTATTGAAAAAATAACATATAGTTATTGATTTTTTCAACAATTATCAATGTTACATGGGTAAAAGGGTTGTTGGATAGCCTTTAAATGGAAATATTCGAAGGTAACATTTGAACGAGGTAGCATTTAGTGTGATTGATTTTGTCTTGAATGGCCTTTGAACGAATCAAAAGCTCTAATGACCTTTAAACGGTTAAGAAACCTTACTTTCTCTAAACCATTAAAAAATTGGTATCATTCAGCACTAAATCGTTAAATGAAAAAAAAATAATTGTAAGGAAACATCTGGTGTTTAAAATGCAATTAGCCTTGTTCGACTATATTTGGTTGGTTTGCGTGTATAGTAGTGGGATTAAAAAGTAAATAATGATAAATGACAGCATTCATATGTATATTTTAAATATTCAAGAGTAAGGGAACTAGGTGGCTAGAAGCCTAGAACTATACTGTGAAGATTGAAACAGTTTAGGCTGGAGGGATTGGTGTCATCGAAACTGTACTCCCTTCCTCGCCACATAAGCATCATGTCAAATTATAACACACAAGTGTGGTTTCTTGCCACACCAAGGGTGTGGTGCCACACTTTTATTTTATTCATTTTTTTGTTAGTTTGTTAACTATTTTAATTTAATAAAATTTATTTATTTAATAAAAAAACATAATTTAAAAAGATATAGTTCATTAATTAAAAATAAAAATACCCTACATTACTTAACTTAAAAAAAAACCTAAAAATTTAGAAAAACAAAGTAGAAACCTTAAAAAACACACACACACGAAACGATTAAAAACTTGAAAAAAAAACTAGAAATTAGTCATGATGTAACGATTTTTCAAAAAAAAAAAAAAATAGAGAAAATGAGTAAAGATATGGTAAAAGATTGTGTAAAAATGTTGTGTAGAATTGTAATATATATATATATATATATATATATATATATATATATATATATATATATATATATATTAAAATTTTTTTAAAAAAAAGAAGAAATTAACCACAAAGACCATTCAACGGTCAAAAGCAAGTCCAAACCCAAGGACCAATCAAAAATCGCGGTATTCTATAGCCGCACTGCGGTCAAGACTGCACCAGACCACGATCTAAGGGTGGTGTTCCTGGTCTAGGTGGCACAAAGTGCGGTCTGAGACCGCACCCACACCCTACAGCCTTATATCCATATCTGACAACCAACTTTCAAAAGCTAAACTTTTTACATTAACAATTTGTATGATATATAACTTTTGGAAGATTTTATGAGTTTTTATCTCTTAGCTTTAAAAAAAAGATCCTTTGATCAATTGATCGAATGAGTTTTTAGTTTATATTTTTAAACAAAAACTCCGTTTGACGTCATGAATTAGATAGATGGTTTTTGGAAACTTTTAATTTTTTGGAGTTTTTAATATTTAATTTTTAAATAATTTTATACATTTAAAAACTAACAATTATACCTATAATCTAACACTTTCTTATACCTATAATCTAACACTTTCTAGAAAGACAGATATTTTGTCAAAATTCCTACACTTACTTTTTAATTTAAAATCACAAAAAACATGTTATCGATAGACCGGTTATCGGCAATGACAACATCTGAAAGAAAAACCGGTCATAAACCCACAGCATCTCTGTCCGCTCCTGGATGCTCATAGACTAAGAACAATCATGCATTAACATTTGTACATCGTGCATCAAAGATCGTACATCAAATCGGATATCAGCAATTTCGATTCTGGAAAAACCTAACCCCATCTTCGTATCATCACTGTGCTGCCCCTATTGTATTGTGTAACCAAATTCGACGATACCATCGTCTCTAGCTCTCATTAATGGCGTCAATATCACCGCCGACGTTCCGTTCCTCCGCCGGTAGCTCCGTTACAGGCCCTCACAAATTCACCTACACAACCCCTAAGTTTACCACAACCAGCCGATTGAACCACCGTTCCTCTTATTCAACGAATCTATTTTCTCACTCTCTATCTAGGGTTTCCGATCCTTTATCCGTCTGTCGTTGCGTTAGTAACAGAGATATCGGTGACAACAACGATAACGATAAAGATAATCGTCGATGGGACTCGGTTTTTCAAGAGAATGTCAGGAATGCGATTAAGTGGTTTGAGGATTACATGACTGGATATCGGAAGTATCAGATGAAAGACGATGAATTGAAGAAGGATGATTCTGGTGTTGGTGTTGTGAAGATAGAAGGAGAGGTCGTGGTGGATGGAGATGGCGATACAGAATGGGATTGGGAACGCTGGCAGAAGCATTTCACTGATGTCGATGAGCAGGAACGTATCGTTTCTACATTGAAGGTACTTCTGTAAACTAATAGGAGAACATAGTATCAGAGATTAAGATGATAACTCTTGCTACAATAACCTTCATACATTGATATGTATATCATCATCACAGTCACATCTAAATCGTGCTATTGCCAAAGAGGACTATGACGATGCTGCCAGGATTAAGGTCGCAATTGCAGCTGCTGCTACTAACGACACTGTTGGCAGAGTGATGTCTTACATGAGAGTAAGAGAATGTTGTTATCCTTTAAATCAAGGATTATCACATTTACAGCCATGAATTCCTTATCTGTCGACCTTTCTAACTTTGCAGAAAGCCATAGAGGAAGAACGATACATGGATGCAGCATTTGTAAGAGATTATGCTAGTGCAGGTCTGGTGAGTTCCTGAACATTTTGAATTACATTCAACTTATTTACATGCTTTTGCTTATTGAACAATCCTGCTATTCAATTCCCAATTTAGGTCGGATGGTGGGCTGGACTTTCAGATGATAGCAAAGATCCATATGGTCGAATTATCCGTATAAGTGCAGAGCATGGAAGATACTTAGCAAGAAGTTATAGTCCCAGGTAAAGTAACAAGTTATTTAGTTATCTCAGAGAGTATGTGATGAAGGTTTGTCCATTTCTTTGACTTTCAGGCAGCTTGCCACTGCTGCAGATGGAGCTCCATTGTTTGAAATTTTTCTAACAACAAATGAGCATGGAGAATACAGATACCAGGCTGTATACTTGAAACGAAATGAAGTTCCCCAAAAATTTCCAGTTGTATCCTCAAAGTCATCAGGTTTCATTAGCACCATGAATCCATCAGACACAATGGGAGAAAAAGATGATCTTTTTGTAAAAGATATTGAAGATACAGATGATGATGATGCTGACATGGCTGAAGAATCTGCATTTGAAAACATCTTGAGAGACATGATACCTGGTGCAAAAGATCTTAAAGTCAAAGTCCTGAATGTAACAACACCAGGAAAAATAGACAGGGATTTGATATCTAAAGTGGTTGAACAAATGGAGGAAGAAGAAGAAGAAGAAGATGATGAAGAGTCCGAGTTGGAAGACATAGATGGTGGAGATGAAGTAAAAAACGGAATCAGTGAAGAACAAGACAATCTTGATGAAGGAAAAAGTCAAATTGCAGTCAAGATTGTAGTTGGTGGCTTAGTACAAAAGATTTCCAGTAATACCCCTCGTAAAGATTTGATCCGTGTGCCAGCTAAGCTGGAGAAAAGGACACGTTCGTCATTTTCCTTTTCCTTAGAGAAAGAAAAACAACAGGTGTCCTCTGGGAATTCACAATCTTTAAAGAAAAAAGATGTTAAAATCCATGGTAATCGTAGCACAGACAGCATTATGCTTGATCTTGCCAAATCAATTGGAAAAGGAAAGATACCCATGAAGGTCAGTCAGATTACTGAAATAGGGTAAAACAAGAGGGGTATTTTTGACTTTTTGTCAAAATATATAATCTTTATAAAACATTTTACAGGTGCTTAAAGATGTTGGCCAGTTGATTAATCTTACACTTACCCGTGCTAAAAATCGCCAACCTTTATCTGGATCCACAACATTTAACCGAATTGAGCTTCCAACAAATAAAGATCCATTAAATGGTATTATCCATTATATTTTATTCATTATCTTATTTTATAATTTATTCATACTAAATTACAACTACTTTTTTTTTTAGCATTGTACGTTGGTTCACATGGGCTGTACACTTCAGAAGTGATTCAATTAAGGCGTAAATTTGGTCAGTGGAAAGAAGAAGGCAGCATGAAAGAGCTTTCAAATCTTGAGTTTTATGAATATGTAGAAGCTGTTAAGTTAACAGGGGATGCTTATGTGCCAGCTGGACAGGTAAATAAATTTATTTTTCAATTGTTGATAGTTTTTTTTTTCTTTTCACATTATACCATTTTTTTTAATTGTGACAGGTGGCGTTTCGTGCAAAAGTCGGAACAAAGTATCAACTTCCTCATAAAGGGATCATTCCTGAAGAATTTGGAGTGGCAAGTTTTTATAAAATTCAAATTATGGAATTCCCTAATTCTATACTTTATATCTTAAATTCTTAATTTATATTTTATTTTATTATTCAGATTGCTCGATATCGAGGACAAGGTAGGCTTGCAGATCCGGGATTTCAAAATCCCAGATGGGTTGATGGCGAACTTGTAATTCTAGATGGAAAGGTCTCACCTTTTTTTTCTTCTATCTTCATTATAATATAGTTTTTTTTTTTTTTTTTTTTTTTGTGAAATAGTTATTAATTATTTAATTCTGAAATCTTCTTGTTTATTGATGTTTTTGCAGTATATTAAAGGAGGTCCTGTTGTTGGATTTGTATATTGGGCACCTGAATATCATTTCTTGGTGTTCTTTAATCAGTTAAGGCTGCAGAATTAAGACAGTTTTCACACAAGAAGTTTTAACATTGAATCAGATTTACAGGTAAGCTTTTTAAACTTAAATTTTTCATAGGGGATATTCTCAAAATCACTATTATCATAATTCTGATCAAAGTTTTGGTTTACCCTTTTGTAGTGTGAGATGATTCCATCCTCTATGGAGTCATATGAGTGGATGAGTAAAGTGTTTTACCACTTGCTTTGACCTTTATTCACTGTAGCCACTTTTCCATCGACAAATGCAGCCATTGCATTTTGTAGCAATGCTGCATTTATTTCATGTACAGTAGCTATAAAGTAGACTACATGTTACTTAATGGAGGAATAATGGCACCACAATTACTTTTAATGTATATATAAGTTATGGGGAAAAAATAAAATTATAATATTTTTATTACTTTTTTTTTTAAATACATTTATGCTTGAATTGAAAGGATGAATTTATGATAAGGTTGTTTTGAACCTATTTAGGTAGCTTACAAACGAACTAATATAACCCTCATGAAGACTCTCATCCCCAAATACTTTTTTCATTTCCAAACCCTTTTTTCTAATCCATTCCCCTTTTTCTGATTCCATTACCAACTTCACCGATTCCGCCACTTTCTCTCTCCTAAACGACCCATCTTCATTTCTCTCAACTTCACACCCAATTCCCTTTTCCACCAGCAATTTACAATTAAGCCCTTGGTCAGCCACCATAGGCATAAGAATCAACGGATGCCCAAGCCCTAAACTCTCAACAATTGATCCCCATCCCGAGTGGAAAAGACACCCTCCGATCGAAGGGTGCGCCAATATCTCCATTTGTGGGACCCACCCAAGACAAATCACCCCCTTCTCTGACACTCTACTTTCAAAATCTTTAGGTAAAATGTCCAAACTACCCACCTCTTTCGGCTTCCGCAAAACCCAAATGAAAGAAACCCCCGAAAGCTCGATTCCGTGGGCCAACTCATGGATTTGTTCAACTGGCATTTTATACTCGCTCCCGAATCCGACAAAAAGTACCGATTTTGCCCTTTTTGCGTCTAACCATTTAAAAGTTGTCAACCAAGTTGACTCGATTACTTCCTCTTTTTTTCTCACTGGTGGAAGTACCCCCAGGGGCAAAACCGTCTTTTCGTAAAGCTTTTCGAGAAGATCGATGTACTCCCCTTCGAACTCTTTACAGCTTCGAATTATTACAAACTCGGATTCTTCGATTACTTGACTTATTCGTTGACCGCTTGACTTTCCGGATGCATCCGGAACATGTAAGTTCCGGAGCATCGTCGGAGCATAATCCGGCCGGTGAGCCACCATGGAACGGAAAGTAAACCACTCCGGTGCCACCGTGAATGCTGCCGGAGTTTTCCGTTTATGCCCCCACCTCAGCTCCTCCGGTGGGCCCATGTACGCCAGAGTGGCAGCAGTGTACACACTAAAAAAAGCGGTTTTCGCCCCGAACTTGGCGGCAATTTTGGGGACCCAAAATGAAGAAAAATCTATAAAAATAAAATCCGGTGGATCGTTTTCGAGTATTTTTTCAAATGATTTCTGTAAGTTGTCGTGGGCTTTCTTTAAATAAGGTGTTTCTTCTTGTTGGATGTCAATGGTGGCCTCACAGTTTTCAGGTAGACCGTTGACTTTTGGTAATATGATTTCGATTAGTTTGATGTTGGTTGAAAGATTCGTGGGAATTGAGGGTAGTCTTTTGAGGTTTTTTGGGGTGGAAACGAATGAGATTTTGATACCATGTGAGGCAAGTTTTTTGGAGAGTTCGAGAAATGGGAGCATGTGACCGAAGGCTAACCATGGGAACATCATCACGTGACATTGTTGGGTTCTCATGTATGTTTTTTTTTTTTTTTTTTTAATTGTGTGTGTTGTTGTGAATGGATAGGATGTATTTGTATTGTGTTTTTTATGTGGTTTTGGTGGGTTCATGATCTTTATATGGGTGAGTTATTTTAGAAATGCGTGCACAATCTTTTGGTTTGTATGTAGTATGTAGGAGTATACCATTGTTTGTAGGCGAAATAGAGGAATTAACAGGAGAATTGGAATTCAACTCTGGTAAATTCTTTTGTTTGGCTGTAAAAGTGTTAGGAGAATTAAATCTTGTTGGAATTGGTGAAATAGAATTTATCAAATACGATGTAGGATCATAACATTTTTTTTTGCTAAAATTCAAATTCTAAAAGTTGTAAGACGCTTTGTAGTGTCGTAGCAAATTGATAAGCTATTTTATTTTTCTAATATTTTTAAATTATTATGTTTGTCAAATAAAAAAATAACTGATAAGTTAACTTTTTTTAAAAAAAAAAAAACTATTTTGATTAGTCTTTAAGGAGTTTTTCTAAAACTTCCCACATATATTTTTAATTAATTATAAAAAAACATATTTTTTTTTAAATGTCTTTTTATGTTATTTTATATTTTTCAGCTAATTTATTAGTTAAATTTTACCAAATGTCATTTTTTGTCGGCTGACTTATAAACTATCAACTGATCATGGTTTAATCAACCGATGTATATGCGGGTATCTAATGTAGTTATATTATATAAATATATATAGGTTTTTTACTATATATATATATATATATATATATATATATATATATATATATATATATATATATATATATATATATATATATATATATATATATATATATATATATATATATATATATATATATATATATATATATAAACTATGCAATTACACTTATATTTAACAACTTGAATACATATAATAAAAAATATATAACATAATTGTAGATTTACATCAAATGCAATACATTTTTAAAAGTGTAATATGAACGATTACTAACAACAAATAAATATAAATACTCAAAGGTTTTATGCTGATAAAAAAGACAAATAAAAAACTATGCCTTGCAATTTTTTTTTGGACATCGATGTTATGCCTTTGTGCTGCCATGACATATTTTTGGAAGCGACGCGATTCTTCGACTTAAAAAATTGATTCATATGTGTTCATATGAGGTAGAACATCTTTATATCTATTGTATAAATTAGTAAAACATATAATTTTTATGAATGAATCAATTTTTTAAAATAGAATAGTCGCATTCCTTTTAAGAACCATGCTACAACTTATGGAATTAAGTTTTTATTCTTTCATCCCTCTTTAAATTTACATAAGTATTCATTAACTAATAACTATTTGATTTCTTTTTTCTTGAAGAACAAAGAATTATTAAAAAGTCAATTTTAGTATTTGTACAAGTATTTAAAAATGCCTGCCAACAAAAGGTTAATAAAAGGACAAGTTTGCGATTTATGAAATGCCCAAATTTACAAAAAACCGTTTTAGTTTGGATTTTTTGGGTTTAACTTTCTTTATTATTATTTAACCATTTAGATTTTGATATATACTCCATTTTTTAAAATATTATATACAATTTTAAATTCTATAGTTTGGTATTTGTTCAGTTTAGACATCCAAAGAAAAAAAAAACATAATACGTGACAAAATATATTAAGGTTAATGGAATTTGGGTTTTACATAATTACAAATCGAATAGATATATACAAAAGAATGTAATTGACTTTCATTTCATTTTTACCAAACAATATATATGTGACAAAATTCAAAATATCAGACCTTTGGATTTTCAGCTTCTTTGCTTATAGCAATTCTTCCCAAAAAAAACTGTATGTGGAATCTTGATATAAGTATGGAAACCATGACAAAGTACAAGATAAAAAAAAACTTGATTGTAATGACAAATTTTCAAAAGTTGTTGTGAGTATACAACAAGATGATAACAGATTGGAATTTGATCAGTTTTGAAGCACAGATTACAATACAAAGTTACAAACACAAATTATGATAAATGATACAAGAACATAACAGTGATAAAAACATTTGAAGCGAACGATTATACTGCTGCTGTGGGAGTGGGAGTGGGTTTGAGAACAATTTCAACATTATCATGAACACCTTGAAGAAGCAATTCACCATCATATGTCAGCAATTTACGCCTCTTCGCTGCTCTCAATGTCCCAACCAATGCTTCAAATATGTTCGCACATCTATCATCGTGGAAGAGCACACCGAATGTCACCTTCATCAACATACAACACATTTAATGACGATAAATCGGATGAAAATCGAACTTTATTGTCGAGAAACAGATATGACAAGATCGAATTGCAAAACATCAGGAGCTCGGCTGCTCGAGATCTTATATCTATTGGTAGATTGTTAAATCTCAAGGTTTTAAACATGGCCAATTTCAGCTCATTATATAGATCGAAGCCCTAAATTATCGGATTGTTCAATACTGAATTAGATCGCGACAGAAATTCATCACAGATCGGCGATAGTCAGAGGTATGAGACTAGATCCATACCAATTTTGCAATATGAAACAGTATTATGTAAATCCAGAAGTATGAAGCGGATTTAGAGGAATTTTCTCCGAAAATTGAGGGGAAAAGAAAATTACCTTGTAAGAGCCATCGTCTTGCTTACTGCCGAGTCTTTGGATCTCTACTTTGAGTTTTTCAACTTCTTCTTCTACATTCATGGCTGTGTTTTAGCTTTGTTGGGTTTTGTGTGTTTATCACGTTGAGAGTTATTCTCCTGGAGTATATATATATATATATATATATATATATATATATATATATATATATATATATATATATATATATATATATATATATATATGCACCATTCACCATTTGGGATTGTTTACACTTTACGGGTCATACTTACATAAGGGAAAATTAATAAGCCGTTAATTGTTATTTGTTTTTCTGTGTGGTGAAATGTTGCGGTTTACAAATCTTGCGGAGAAAGAAGTGAACCAAACGTAAAGAAAAATAAAATATTTTTTGTTTTTAACATAATAGTTAGAATAAATTAAAATTTAATTAATCTTATTAAAAAAAACTTAAAAGAATTTTTTAATAATTTAATTATTTTATTATAGATAATTAACACATGTGTATCGATTTTTATGTATTATTATATAAAAAGTGAAAATAAAATTGTATATATTTGATTTTTACTAACAAACTTTGGTCGTAAATTTATAAATAAAAATTGTAATTAGGGATAAAAGATTTAACACATAAATTTGATGGAAATAAACTTTGATTTTAAATGAAAATTTTCAAAAATTTTATTTTGTTTTTCAATTAAATCAATTAAAAATTGGGCATAAATATTTTTCTTAAGAAATAAATGATACTGTATTAAATAATGTTTTATAAAATTTGGCATAAAAATATATAACATAATATTAAGATTTTTTTTTTCATGTCTATATAAACAGCTCCAATGATCTTATTGTAATTAAATTTTATTTATAAATTTGTCAAAAATATCATAATTATGTCGTCAGACATTTTTCTTTTAATATTGTAAATTTTTTTTTATTAAAAAATGTTTATAATAGATAAAGTTGAAATAAATCGAAATTTAAAAAAAAAACAAAGATATATGTGTTTTTTTAGACTAGAAGATGTTCGAAGAGGTTTGAAGACTCTGGTTCATATCTGCGTCAAGAAGAAGACACGCATACATTTTAGGTCTACAGTCTTCAAAAAAAACAAACAGTCTGCGAAGCTTAATGTTTGCACGTGGTCTGTGTCGCGCAGACAGAAGATGCCAAGAAGATCTGCAGACAAAAAACAAACAACACCAAAAAATTTTAACGAGATAATTTTTTCAAAAATATACTTTTATCCGGTAACCCAAGTTTTAGTGGTAATTCATATTAGATGACTTGTAGGCCGAGTACGGTTTCATGGTTTAACTATTGGTAAACGACATTTCAAGATTCTCACCCCTTTAATGATAGAAGGTAAATGACAACAAATTCTTCAGTTTTCTTCAAGTTTCTTCCATATTTGACCATTAATTCATATTAATGATGGTTTATTTGTGTTGTAATGATTCTGTTATGGAGTGTACTGCCCAACATAACAAACCATGCATATTTGGCCACATGATTACGAAGACGGTCACTTGGACGGTGTAGCAATAGATGTTGAAGAATAAGACGATTTCAAAAGCAAAGCAACTGACATATACCATGATGATTTTCTAAACACACTATGTGAAGCAAATGACAACTTGTAACATTCGGATCCCGAGGTAATTGAAATTCCAACTAGGGGTGAGAATTATTTGGTCCGGAACCGAAAAACCGAAAAACCGAAAAACCAAATCGAACCGAAATCGATTTCAGACCGAACCATATTCAAATTTGGTGTTTGGTTTGGTTTGAGACTAAACCGAATTGTAAATTGGGTTTTTTGTTCGAGTTTCGGTCTCATGAAGTTTAAACCAAACCGAACCAAAAACCGAATTTCATAAATCAATTAATTAAAAAATATATTTTTTATATTTTATATTAAATAAAAGTATTAATTATAAATTAAAAATCATTTTAACCCATTTACTCTTTGGATCATTTTGAATGAAACTTTAGATCTTTCTGTTTATAACTTTAGGTTTCTATGTTAAAAACATTTTATTTTATGTTTGAATTTTTTTAAGTTAATATTTGGTTTTCTCGGTTTTCAAACAGAACCAAACGGAATTAGAATTTGGTTTTCGGTTTGGTCTAGAGAATTTGAATTCGATTTGGTTCGGTTTTCGAGTTGGACAAAAAAATTTCAAACCGAGGAAACCGATTTGAGGAAACCGAAAAACCAAAAAACCGAACAGATTTGCACTCATAATTCCAACTTTTAAGCATTTTAAGGTTTGCCACAGCGTGAGGAAGGCACCACGACATGGTGCTTCAAGAAAACCACGGGTTCATTTAAGCCGCTACAACATGGCAGTATATGGTCACATCGTGGCAGCTGGCAAATGACAAAACCTTATTTCTGGGTTTTGCTCCCTATTTAAAGGAATGAGGAGGTTAGGGTTTGCTTACCCTCAGCCTCCATCAGCCTCTTTGAGATTTGTGAAAACCCTAATCCCCTCCAAATTGTTTAAACCTTGTCTTGGTGTTCTTTGAAGCCATTAAAGGAAGAAAGAAGAATAAGTGAGCTAAGAGTCAGCAATCAAGTCTCCATCTTTGGTTATAGCAATCTTCTGGACCTTTGTAAGTGTCCAAGACTCGACTTTTATCATGATATGTAACGTCCCGAAAATCACAGTAAAATTTTTCATTTTTGAAACTAATCCAAAACCATAAGTATTTACAAATCATAGTTTCCAAAAGTCATAAAAATGAATCAGAGTATCCCAAAATCATAATCTCATAGAATCCAGGATGATGTGTATGATCAAGCCTTTGCCTTATCCCGATCATCTGAAGTACCTGAAACATAAAACTAAAACTGTAAGCACGAAGCTTAGTGAGTTTCCCCAAAGTACCATCACACAAACAAATAACATATACAATCATGTATGTTGGGTCCAATCAGTCATCGGACTAGAATTGTAACATACCAAAAATCAAGGATAAAAATTTCATTTTTATTATAATCAAAACATAGATGTAACTTGATCCAAATATTTAAAAACATTTCTAATTAACACAATTATTAGAGTTGAATCCCAAAATCACATTGCGAAAAACACAGGTGTATGCGTTGCGATCAAGCCGGGCCCTTCACTTCCTAACTGGAAGTACCTGAAACCAAAACCACAAACTGTAAGCACGAAGCTTAGTGAGTTCCCCAAATACCACATATAACGCAAACATACTTTCAGGCATATATGGGTCCCCGATCTACCCTGCCGAGCATATCTGGGTGCTCGACCTACCCTTGTCAAGCATATCTGGGTGCCCGACCTACTCTTGTTAGGCATATATGGGTGCCCGACCTACCTTTCGGTCTTATTCCAACCGATTACGGGGTCTATCCCACCTCCTACCACTACCATATAAAATCATGCATATCTCACATAAACATCAAACAATACATTCCACCTTAATAATTATCACAAAGACAATCATTAAGCTATATCAATACTAGTGGGTCGGACTTGGTGCCTTCGACCCACGAATTCAACGAATGGAGACTCACGTCGAATGCAGAAGCTCACTAAAAGAAATCCTTAGCTATTGCCCTGACGACTTCCCAAGCTATCAATACCAAAATATCAACCAATTAGCAATTGAGTTCTAAACCATGATCCATAATCAAATCTTGGGGAAAAATGACCATTTTGCCCCTGGCCCAACAAGACTCTCAACTAAGGCCCAAGCCCAAAACCATAAGATCCATAAAAGCCCACTTATGGACCAATTTTCCAAATTGCGCCAAAACCCTTACATAGGCCTTTCCTAAAGCCCATTTACTTTTTCTGAACCAAAACACATAATCATCACTAGCCCAACAAAACCCCATGCAATATAAGCCCATAAGATAGCCTGAACCCGAAATGGCACCACAAGGTCCAATTACCCCAATTAGGCCTAAATCCATAATGGACCTATCCCGAGAAGGCCCAATATCCAAAAAGGCCTAAAATACTAAATGGTTAACCCTAGTCAACTCCTGGTCCAAGGCCCAAAGCCCAAAAAGTCAACAAAACAAGATGAGTTAACCAGGCCGAGTACGCCCTACGTACTCATCTGGTATGCCAAGCGTACACCCTTTAGGGTCAATACGCGTAGCGTATCAGGTGGGTACACCCAACATACTCCCCTGGACTCCAAACTTCTCCAATAAGCACTTAATCACTTCAAACCTTGCTCCAACTCTCCAGTCTGATTCCTATGGATGACTTTTCAAGTAAAGTTCGCAACTTTAATAGTTTTCATGGCTTAATGAGACTGTAGAGCTCAAAATAACTTAATGGATGGTCTTGACTCATGCATGAACTCAAAAACTCCTCAAATCTTGAACCTTTATGAATGAAGGGCCCTTACAATGTCCAAATCTACTAGATTGAGCTCCTAAAACAACCTTAGCTCACCAAGACCAAGAAAAGGGACTAAAATGGCCAAAAACCAACCCAAAGTAGATTTATGAAATGAGAAGACAAGATCAAAGCCTTTTACCTCCAATGGACTGCAAAAGATGGAAAACCTTTGGATCTACAAGCTCCTTTCCAGGTGGTGATTCTTCAAAAAGCTCCAAGCTCTTCCAAGTATGCAAAAATGCTCAAACATCCTTCACAATGACTTAAATGCTCCAAGATATGGCTAAAGGTCGTCTTCTAGGGTTTAGGAGGCTGAGGGATGGATATAAGATGAGGCTCATAAAAGAAATGAGGCTTAAATAGGGTCAAGGGTCTTAATTTAGGGTTTCATGGCTGAAGGGAGTACGCCCCGCGTACCCCTTGGTATGCTAAGCGTACTTAAAGACCAACCGCGTCCATTTTCCATAGCTACATTGGGCATACTCACGCGCGTGCCACTTTGCATGCATGGGAATAATTTGCCAAATGTTTCCCATTAGGGGCCAAAACTATAAATAACTTCAAAATGCCATAACTCCCTCATCCTAGGTCCGTTTCCAACGAACCTTATATCCACAAAAAGGTGGAGAGAAGCCCTACGCTCCTAAAAATACATCTAAACCTTAAAACCTCCAGAACAAAACCCAAAAACCATAAAAGATCGATATATCCAATTACGATTATACACTTGGCCTCCGAAGACACAATCAAACACTTTGATCACTTATACTATGATACCCACATCCGAATTGGGCCAAATCCTTCCTTTCCCAAGGCCCTAAGCCTCATGAAAACTGATGATTGGGCCACAACATTAATCAATGGAGTAAATCTAAAACTGAGTGTTACAACTCTTCCCCACTTAAATTAGATTTCGTCCTCAAAATCGCTCCTTACTAACACCCATAACACAACAAAAAATCTGAGGAATGCAACTGAAGATTCTGCGCATGAGACAACCTTCTTACGACAACCGAAACTCCCATCCCGAGGAAAAACAAAACTTAAGCTCCCGCAAAACCACTTTTGCCTTCCGAGATCTGAAACCTATAATGGTCTGACTCCCCGACAGACCGCCTATGCTGAAATGTTACCATACCAAAACCTCATCGAATAACAAACCAATCATAACATTTCCAACCTGATGCACCCTATGAAAACAAATCCACTGACCATAAACAACTGCATGATACTTTCATTTGGCAGAAGGCTCAGATAATCCTTCGAGTAGAAGATTCATCCCTGCAGTGGTTAGACTCAAACAAGAGTTGTGCAACAGGGTTAAATCAGTTACTCTGAGATACCCTTGGGTCTACTCAATCATCGAACTGGAATACCCTTGGGTTCACTCAGTCATTGGACTGGAATACCCCCGATCTATTGGCTCACACGCATAACATTAAATCCTCAACCTAAAACCATAACACGTCGAAATATTCATAACGGAATAACACATAACCATTCAACAGATAAACAGACATATCTACAAATCACTACGGCATAGCAAAATCCTATATATCAGGACACAGATCTAACAGATCACTACAACATAACAACATCCTATATACCATGATACATAACCTAGTGGGCCAGCATTGGTGCCTTCGACCCACAAGTAGAGTGATGAAAACTCACATATCAGTCTGAAAAGATAACTGAACACAACACAGCTCCATACACCAACTCTACTGTTCACCTATACAACAAACAATGACCTTGCCTCAAACTATTATCCAAAATACCCAAAATACCCTTAGTTCATACTTAATCAAAACCCTGGTCAAAGGTCAAAGTCAACAAGTCAAACTTCAGGTTGAGTACGCCCAACATACTCAGCTCGTATGCGTGGCGTACTCACCGTCCAAAAACGAGACTCCATACGAGTACGCGCAACGTACTCGGTCAGATGGCACTTTTCCATTAAGTGCTTATTATCTTATATCATTTCATCCAACACTCAAATCTAGACCCATAACATCATTGTAAGTCATAAAGTTCCCACCTTTATGACTTTTCATGTCTAGAAAAGGTCCAAAAGTCAAAACCTTAACTTATTAATCCATTATAACATCATAACTCTTGCATGGAAGGGATATAACGACCAAGATCACATTTTTATGGTTCCTAATAGCTCCATAATGGATAAAGTTTCGACCTTATCCATTAGAATAGTCCAACCAACCAAGATCTAGTCTTTAACTCTCAAGGGGACCAAATGCATCTTTTTCAATTAATCCATTAATTCCAAGCCTCCAACCTTCAGATCTGAATAAATATGATGTTTAGATGGATAAATTTTCCAACTTTATCCATAACAATGTTACAAACTTTCAAGATCTAAACTTTATGCACTTAAAGCAACCAAAAGCTGATAACACCCAAAACTAGCTAGATCTAACAAATGTATCATCAATATTCAAACTTTATACCTCCAAAATAAATATCAATGTGAACAAGGTCTGGATCTATAAATTCCAATGCAACCAACACTTCGCTAATGAGCTCTTTCTTCTCCTAGATGCACTATGAACACTCCAAAGCACTTAAAAACACCTTTTTTTGCTCACAAGGCTTAGACTAGGGTTAGGGTTTCAAGGATGGACGTTGAAAGGGTGGAGGCTGAGAATGGAAAGGGCTTGGGGGAATTAAGGAGCTTAAATAGGGCTCAAAACCCTCAAATTAAGGTTTGGGGTCTGATTACATACGCCCAACGTACCAGGTTGATCCCCTCACGATCTGTCTTGTCTAGTACGCCCAATGTACGCAGCTTAACCCAAAACCGTGCTAACTTCAAACGATCGTAACTTCTTCGTTCCAACTCCATTTTCGACATTCTTTATATCCATAGAAAGGTGTTGAAGAGCCCCACAATATTATCTAAATACCTTGAACTAAAAACTTCTAGAATAAAAATTCATATTTCATGCAAAAACCCAGCCTATGACTTTTCCCTTTTTACCCTTCGACCCAAAACACAATTCAAGGGTTAAATATCTTAACTATCATTACCTCCTTCCATAAGGACTAAAATTTTCCTCCTTAAGGACCAAAGCCTTACACAGTCAACTTCTGGCCCATGGCCCAGAAATGGTGGTAACAGGATGTCACAATTCTCCCCCACTTAAATTAGATTTCGTCCTCGAAATCAGTTCCCACTTCCACTTCATGATGTAACCCCTCCCATCAACCAAAATAATCGAAAATCTACATATTTGATCGGCTGTAAACCTCCTCGGCCGATCGTTGTCATGTTAATCCCACGCAAAGGTGCATCATCGCAACGAGAAGCAACTGGTCACATACCAAACTAAGCCACACTCCTACTCGGCTCCGACAACCCTGCTTAGGTATCCACTGACAACACTCAGGATTACCCCTGATCTACTGATTGACAGCAACATTCGGGCTGACCCCCGATCCAATAACCGATAACAACACTTGGGCTTACCCCCGGTCCACTAACCAACAACTGCATAATCCTTGATACCCATACCAACTTGCACTCTATTACTTGATCCTAACCAATGATAACCAGATACCCAGGAGGCTCTAATTCTGAACAACATTCACAAACTCCGTCACGCATGCAATTGAGAGAAAAGATAATTACTCCATTCATAATGTGAAATCAATTAGAATAGAACTAAATATGATAATTCCATTCAAATGATCATCTAAGATTACAACTGAACTTTGAAACATAAATCAGCCCATTGGTCTCACGAGCATAATGATGGTCCAACCAAGAATTTCACGTTGCATCCAAATCATGTATAAGCTCAGATGTACCTCCACTTGACGTACCACTTAAGACCTTCACAATGAACTTCATGACTCGAGATTCCATATCCTAAGCCCAACCTTGACCATACTCTTCTATCACGTGCAATTCCTTTCATAGTACAGGGGGCGGCTACCAAAGCAAAAATTTAGGCGAAAACATGGTCGCACACATCCAAAGAATGATATAGACGGTTTATTCTTGTTCCAAATTAAGGCTACAATCAAATTAAAAACCATGCCAATAACTCGATCTAAGTGTTCTCATGCTACCTTATTTAACCCACACATATTCCCAAGGGAAAACACATAGCCAACCGTAACTCTATTACACTCCGTCTTCCTCACCACCCTTACCCATCGGGTGTGGTACTAGTAGATCTAACCAAAATGACAAACCAAACCGCTAACAGAAACATCCTCATGAATGGTCGAATACTAAGATCCCACACCTTGATTGAAACCGAACAAATCCAGCCAATACACAAATAGCTTGATAAAACATCCATAGCCATAACTCTGGTCGGATCCATCCAAATACCAACCCTGCCAGAATAACAAGCCAAAAAAAGTTCGATTTTGCCAAGATCGAAAGTCGTACCTGAAAAAAAACTAACAACGTTTTCCCAACATCCCAACTTTCAAAGAACCTCCTCTATTGCCGAAGAATGAAAAGTCCATCGATCAAGAGTGCATTGAAAACCTATCCATTGATCCAATACAATATAGTACAAAGCCCATCCTAGGCTATATATATATATATATATATATATATATATATATATATATATATATATATATATATATGTAACATCCCGGAACTCGGGTAAAGCTATTTAACCCTTCTCCTTTTCCCAAGTTTTCAAGTTAAGTCCCTTAAGTAAAAAGTTAAGCTTGTGAGTATGTTGGGCTTACGGAGGAGTACGCTTCCCGTACTCGCGTGCTTAGTTTAGACGCGGACTCGCCTGGGTACGCCCAGCGTACCCAGGGTTACACTGGGCGTAGCGAGCCCAGGTGTAAACCCTAATTTGGGGGCTTGTGCACTATAAAAGGAATTCTATGGCCTTGATCTCAGCCTCCATTCTAGAGAGTAAAACCCTAATAAAGAGTCCTCCTTTGTTTCTAGCTAGTGTGTTGGTATTCTAAGCTTCTAAGTGTTATTTCAAGGTGCTGGAAGAGAAGAAGAGGCCATTTTGGAGGCTAGAAACTTGTGGGAAAGAGTAGATCCGAGCTTTTCAGAGGTTGGAGCTTCTCCCCGAGGTAAAAAGCTCAAAACTTTCCTTGTCTTTTGTGTTGTGTGCTTTTTGGACCAATTTCTAGGGTTTTTGGTCCCAAGATGGAGACTTTGTGAGCAAATGGTCTCCATTGGCCTAGATCTATATTATTTCAGGACTATAAGAGTTGTATGCTCATAAAAATGCAATCTTGGACTTAAATATTGAGCCATGCATGAGATCTAGACCTTTAGAGGGATAAAGGAAAGGTGTTAAAGAGTGTAGGGACCTTTACAGCCATGCCAAGGCTTAAAGGTTACGACTTTATGGGATAAGAGGATTAAGGAGATTCAGATCTAGAAGTTTAGGTAGTGTCTTAACCGTTTAAGACCAAAATCCAGGAAATGGTTGAAACTGAGACTTACGCTGGGCGTAACTCTCAGTATGCGCAGCGTAAGGGGTTGAGACCCCGATTGTGGTTCACCGGCGTACGCCCCGCGTACAAAGAAGGTATGCGTCATGTACTGCCTCCTGTTGACTTTCGTTGACTTTTAGGGTTTTGGTCAACCTTTGGACTTTTGGGTCAGGGAGGGGTAAAATGGTCTTTTACCCTTCTGTGGAAATGGTAGAGTGGATTTAATCTAGCCTTTGAGAGCTGTTATTTATTTGAGAGTATTGTTATGTGTTTAGGCGGGGGATAGACTAGTACGTTCGAGTGCGAGACTATCCGAGATACCGAGGTGAGTCTTCTCACTATACTGTACCTGGAAGGGTACCTAAGTGTGATCGGAAGGTCTTATATGCTATGAGATATATGTGCTATACGCTGATATGTGACATGTATGTGTTATGTATGCTATGTATGATAAGGACCGGAAGGTCAAGATGATATGGGCCGGAAGGTCAAGAGGACATGGACCGGAAGGTCGATACAGGTAGGACCAGAAGGTCTACCGGGATTCGGGACGGAAGTCCCCTGAGACACTTGGACCGGAAGGTTCCACAGAGTTATGGCCTGGAACGGCGTATGTGTTGTATGTGTTATTTGGGGAACTCACTAAGCATTTATGCTTATAGTGTTGCGTTATGTGTTTCAGAAGTGAGGATCGCGGGAAGGCACCGGCTTGATCAGTACACACACACACACGAGGATTTTGACATATTATAATCTTGGGATGTGATTTTATTGTTGGATTAATGTCTATGTCCATAACTATAACTGGTAAGACTTGACCCGACCCGACGTGATCCATTTGGGTTGCATGGCATCATGCATTTGGATAGACTAAATGAGAGAAATAAGACACTTATGGTTATTAATATATTATAAGTTCTAGTATATTAATAATAAGAATAATAATATTTAATTAGTATTGATCAAGAATTAATTTGGAATTAATTATGTGATCAAAAGAAGACTAATTAAATATATGGGTTGATTGTGCAAATCATCCATAACTTATATAGTGGGCCAAAGCTCCATGGATAATCAAGTTGGGTTAAACCCATAGGATGCTCCATGGAGGTTACATAACCCATGGATCATGGAAATGAAAGGTCATGACAATTAGGGTTTACATGGTGTAACCCTAATTGTAACACACTATATAAGCATCATATTATTCACCAAAATCGGCCACTAGTGTGTGTAAAAGAAGGGCTAGCCGATTTCATGAGTTGTGGATTTCTCTCAAGTCATTCCAAGTGTATTTGCTGTTGTGTGAACCATTTGAGGTGTCACACTTGAGGCACTAGGCACTCAAGCTTCATGAAGACATTATACATCAAAGAGGTATGTATTCTATCTTGTTATATTCATTGTTTTGTATGCTAGATTAGGATAATACCTTGGATGTTCATATTTGTATGTATAATAGAGAAAACATAGATCTAAGGTATTTAGGGTTGCATGTACACTTAGGAGTGTTAGAATGCTCAAAACCCAACAGTGGTATCAAAGCCTAGGCTTGTTTTCTTGTTATACTTGCAAAACTGCTTAAAAAATCAAATTTGTTTGCTGTCTGGGCATCAGACTTGGCGAGTCCATGCCTAAAAAGTGATCAAATCGATCCAACTCGCCGATTTGGTTCATGCACTCGATGAGTTGGACCCCCAGACAACATATATTTGACTTTTTTGGCTGGAATTGGACTAGGAACATTACCCTAAGATGTTTTTGGACTTATAAACTTGTTTTTGATGTGATAATGTTCATGCTAATCCAATTTCAAAGATAATTGTCAATAGATTCATGTTTTGTATTAGTTTAAGGTTTAGACTAATTACATGAAAAAGTTTGATTTGAATTATCTTGTTCTTATGAGTTGCTTAGATTAATAGAAAAGTTGTGTGAAATAGTTGTTTTCAATCCAAATTAATCTAAGAGTTGATTCTAAAATGTGTTTTTGTAACTTGTCCTCAAGTTATATGAAAAGTCACATTTAAGTTTCATAAAACTCATAAAAGTTGGCAATGGTTAAAAAAAAATGAAGAGTCTTGTCCTCAAGTTATGGAGGTTCAAGAGTCACTTCATTAAGTAATAAAATGTGTAACCTTAATTAATTCCATAAGTTATAAAATAAAGAAAAGTTAATTCTTTTATTAGTTTAAAGTCTTCCATAACTTGTCCTCAAGTTATGGAACTTGAAGAGTCTTTTAATTAAAACTACTTTAAACACATAAGTTATGGAATTAATTAGTTTTGAATAGTTTCAAAACTTGCCCTCAAGTTTTGGAATTTGAAAAGTTTTCACTTATAAATACTTTAATTCCTAGTTAGCCCTTAGAATTTTAAAAGTTAAAATTCAACCCTTATAATTTATAATATTATAAGTTAATAATATATATATATATATATATATATATATATATATATATGTATGTATGTATGTATAAGAGTAAAGTCAGTCTTACCGTTAGTAGGCCTCATTCACGAAGCCGGTCTATAAGGGGGGTATAAGGTTACTGCCTATAAAATGGCAGTTTAATGGGTGTCCACTCTCACCCACCGCTTCCTTGACCGGTGGAGGGTCGTTAGCCGAACGGGTAGGACAAGGACTATAATTTTCCCTTCATTAAAAGTATTAATGATAAATACTAAGTAACTAAACCTTTTATAAATACCCTATCTTAGTTACTTAGGAAAATGTGAATAAGGTGCTAATCCATGAAATTACACTTTGCACTTTGTTTAAGTCGGTTAGTGGAGCGTGTGTGGTTAATCGGCACACTAACTCGTATTTAACAAGGTAGGCAAAGGGTAACTTAATGTTTATCATAGTATCGATGGAGCGTGTGTGGTTAACCGGCACATCGATTGAGGGGTAAACACTTAAGGGTACCAAGTATATTTGCATGGTTACTTCACACCTTGTTTTGTGATCCTCGGCATCCCAGTCACAAAACCTGAAGGGCACACTCGAGATTGAAACATGCCATTGAACAGTTCAATGAATCTCAAAAGATCTAGGAGTTTCAAGTCCAATTAAAACCTAATAATACATTTTGTTTATCTTGGTGGAAATTGGTGAATCGTCATTCACCTAACTTCAAATATTTTATAGCTTGGATTACGGCATCCCTCTTCTAAGTTATAAAATAGTTTGTAGGGTCCTAGCCTTAATATTTCATATTGGGTGTTATAATAAGGACTTTAAATCAGCTATCTTGAATATCTCCCAAAAGATGTCTAGTTTAGACATTTATGATCTTCCTGATCTTCCCAAATCTCTTGAAACAAGCTTTCCTAAATGAAGATGATCTCCCATGGAAATCATACTTCTTTCACCTTCTCCGATTATTCTCCCTAACCCACAAGTTCAAGGTCACTCAAGCCCTATTGGCAAGGCAAGGTCTAGGTGTGATCACATCTTGGAGATGTAGTCACATTTTGACAAGCCGGGAGAGTTGGGTGTCAAAGTCTTGAGAAAGTTGGATGTTCAATCACTTTCTAAGTCACATAGTGAGTTCCTTTGGGACTCCTATGAAACAGACTAAGACAAGACCCTTAATGATCTTATCTATTTGCTAAGATCAACTCCCTAAAACTTTATGGACATTGACAATGATGACATTGGATTTCCAGTAAAGCTCTCTCTTCCCAATGGAAAGAGATCGGCCATAGTCAACTCGGTTGACCAAATGGTAAAGAGAAAAGCTAAGTCTGAGATAGTACCATTACCAAAGCGTCCATTTGTTAAATTACCAAAGGAAGGGGCATTGGTTGCGAAGCTGCCAATTTTACCTAAGGATGTTAAAGTCAATAAGTTTGACTCTACTTCAGGTAAAATCCATTATCTAACTCTGCTAAGTTTCTACTATGAGATTCTTGATACATGATGTGACTGGGTCACATGGTGATGTTTTAAGAATCAAAGAAAAGTAAAGAAACTTAAAGAAAGAATATGCTGAATCTGATCGCGTAGATGGATTTCTATCGCAGAGTTTGAAGATCAGATTCTTGAGCTACTTCTTAGGAGTTATGATATATTTCTTAAGAACAGATAACAGCGAAGTTTTCATGTGCTTTTGCACTGTAAGGATAGTTTTTCCGCAAAGTTTTAAAATAAAAAAAGAAAAATTTTGATTTTATTTATTTTAAAATATCCTTACAATGGCATTTGTGGAAATTTTTGTTGCTTATAAGATTCCATTAAGATAAAGAGTGGAAATATGAATTTGATTCTTTCATTTGTGGTAGTGTCTAAATTTACCAAATAAGGAAAGATTCTCATCACCCAAGTTTCAGTTGGATAGAAACTTGGAATCATGCAAGGTGTATAGCATGATGAATGAGAACTTTCAAGCATTGGAAAAATTAAGACTAACTACTTGTTCACATGGATGTGTGAGTCAAGTAACGGACTAAGGGATCGAGTACACATTCTTGTGCACTGATTAAGTCCACCACAAAAGATCGATAAGATTATTCGTCATAATTTACTAAAGCTCAGTAAATATGGTTATACTTACAAGCTTAAGTGTAACTCTAAGACATTGGAAAAGGTTCCAATGTATGGCAGAGCGAATAAGAAGAATCAACTTAGGCAGAAGGATAAAAGTTTCTCAAATCTGAAAAGATGGGAGAGTACTTTAGTATCAGTTTTTGTGATCATCTTAATGATTAAGAAACCATATCAAAATTAGTTCTCTAAGGAAATCTTAGTGCATTCTTATGACTAAGAAGAGGAGTTATGAATTGTTTAAATGGTTAAATCAAGAAGATGAGTCATACTTCGTTCCAATACAAGTATTAGAGTCATACTCCAAGATTGTAACTTGAGTGACATGTCTTAGAGAAGGTTTAAAACACTTGTCAAATGTAAGAGTAAAATTTTTCTACTCTTGTACATTTGAAATTGGTAAGTTGTGATGTTTTGGATAAAACAAAGACCAACTAAGGCCAATTGTGTGAAGTGTTTGTCTTGATTGGAACCCGCACTATCTCTTGGAAGTTTGACAAGGGAGTCTTATAGTTCAAGAGGACAGTGGGAGTCTTAAAGGTACTTGAAAATCTGAAGAACTAATCAAGAATAAAACCTGAAGTTCTTCACTAGCACACGACTTGAGGTTTATAACCTATCGTGTTGACATATTATGTGCCCATTCCAATTAAAGTTGGCTTTGCATATGAGTTCTTAGAGTTCTCAATTGGTTGCACAACAACTTGGAAGAAATGGTAGGCCCTTGAGCTGCCAAGTGGCAAGAAATTAAGATTGAGTTCAGTCCATATGAGTTTGGATTTGTCATTATCCTTGTCTTGTGACTATGGTTTTGACAATTCACATGGATAAGAACACATACACCATTAAATCTAAGTGTCATAAGGTTTCTCTCTAATTCATGAAAATGATGGTGAGGAAACACTTTCACTAAGTAGATTTTAGCTAGATAGCAATTGTGATATTTGCATTCTCAATGTCGTTAGTGGAGTGTGTGTGGTTTACCGGCACACTAATATGGACTGGAGAGAAGTGGAAAAGGTCTAAACAATCAAGAATATGATTACAGCATCCCTTTTCATAGTTCTTAACATTGTTTAGACACACCTGTGAGCTATCTAAGATAAGGTGTATGATTTTGATAAAGTTTTATCAAAACAATCTAGTATCAGAAATCTGAACTTTGGTAAGAAAGTCAACTAATTTCTGAGTACATGTCAAAGCTAGTGGGAGCATAAGTGTTATGATAATAATCATCATGTTAGTGGGAGCATGATAATTATGATAAAGGTTGCAAGTTAGCAATGTTAATTATAGAAAACAAGGTTTCAATTGGGAAAGAGTTGTTTTGCTATAATTAAGGGAGAAGAAATTATACTTCATCTCAAATCTAAAAGCTTAGATTGTGGTTTTAATCGTATTTAGTCAAGGATATATATATATATATATATATATATATATATGAATTTCATGTTGGAATGGATCAACATAAGGAAATTCTGTATATGGGTCCATTATTTGCGTTCTAAAATTCGATTATGATTACGGCATCCCTTTTCATAATCTGAATTATGAGAACTTGGCAAATTGAAATGGAAATATTATAGCAAAAGACTGGTGTAGTCTTTATGTGAGACATCATGAATCGTGTCCCATATGCTTCGGATATAGGATCGATTACATGTGCTATATTTATCCTTTCTAAAATTTTCGTAATGCCTAGGGCATTAAGAAGGGAAAAGGTATAGAATTGGATATGACTAAAAGGATTAAACAATTGTCGAGGACAATCTAAGGTTTACCAAATATTGGTTGCTCAAGGACAGTTGAAAGTATAGTGATAATTCTAGAAGGACCATATTGACATAATATGTAAGGAGGCAACTCTTGTTCAGAAGTGATTGTCAAAATGCAATATGGAAATGTTTCAAAGTTAGAAATTATTCAATGTGTGTAAGATTAGGAAACTTAGTGCAAGAAGGATGTTTCCAAGGAGCTGATCTCCTTTGGAATGCTCTGTAATGGTTGTTGTCAAGTCTTTCTGACTTTGTGCATAATCATTACAAGAGGATCAATGCATATAAGTTTAGAATCTAACAGATTTCAGTAAATGACATGAATTTGGAATTCTTGCATTTGCAGTAAGGATTTGAGACTGTGAAATGAGAATCATTGGAGTTATGTTCAATTTATCTATTTCACAAAGTAAAGATCATATACAAACATAGTATGCATACTTGGTGTGTGGCATGACTAGTGTTTAGAAAAACATAGTGTACATGCTTGGATCATGGGACAACTATTGTTTTAATTCAAGAATAAAGTTGATAGCTGAAACAGTATACAACGAATAATGTGTAATCATATGGTGATAAATAAAAGGTGTTTTATTTATATTCATAAGTTCTGAGACCATATTGGATTCGATTATTATTGTGTTTCTCTTTGCATGTTTTGACTACCAGAATAACTAGGTCATTGTTCTGATTGAATAAGTTATTCAAACCATCGACAGTCGGTCATATGTTGGAAGTAGATATGAATCAAGATTGTCGTGGGTTGGCTTGTAGAGGTCTAAGATGTTGGACACAGGGCTACAACACTCATGAGTACTCATAAGTTTTGAGTATTGGATTCAACCTGCGCTCATTGGAATCACTTCATGGATTTTATCACGAGTGATCATGAGACGATAATATCTTATATTCTTCAAACCTAGAGATATGAGTTGTTACTATGAGTTGGTTGTACATTGATTGCACGAAAACGCATTCGGTAACTCGGTGTTATAAAACGTGCCTTTGTGTATGATTCAACAAGTAGTAGAACAAGCCATATGAGTCGAAGTTTATCCATTCCTTTTACCTTCGGGATAAAAGTGATATCTGTGGGCCCCTCGATGATTTGATGATGACAAATGGAAGTGCTCGGCCGGGCCAGGACTAATTTGATTTGTTCAATTAGTCAGTCGTCATAAATCGGAAATCAGGAAACAACAAATGGACAGAGAGAATGATTATAATCCATGTCTCAGTCCATATGATATCTAGAATGGAGGAATATATGATCCCTTATCTAATGGACAAGTCATTGACAAAGGTCAGAGTTCATCTACAAGGTCAGAGTTCGACATAAGCTTTTGAGAGCTACGATTGCCAGTCGGTTCTTGAAGTCATACGCAATAATAGTTTTAGACTTATCCAAGTGGGAGACTGTTGGATTAATGTCTAAGTCCATAACTATAATTGGTAAGACTTGACCCGACCCGGCATGGTCCATTTGGGTTGCATGGCATCATGCACTTGGATAGACTAAATGAGAGAAATAAGACAGTTATGGTTATTAATATATTATAAGTTCTAGTATATTAATAATAAGAATAATAATATTTAATTAGTATTGATCAAGAATTAATTTAGAATTAATTATGTGATCAAAAGAAGACTAATTAAATATATGGGTTGATTGTGCAAATCATCCATAACTTATATAGTGGGCCAAAGGTCCATGGATAATCAAGTTTGGTTAAACCCATAGGATGCTCCATGGAGGTTATATAACCCATGGGTCATGGAAATGAAAGGTCACGACAATTAGGGTTTACATGGTGTAACCCTAATTGTAACACACTATATAAGCATCATATTATTCACCAAAATCGGCCACTAGTGTGTGTAAAAGAAGGGCTAGCCGATTTCACGAGTTGTGGATTTCTCTCAAGTCATTCCAAGTGTATTTGGTGTTGTGTGAACCATTTGAGGTGTCACACTTGAGTCACTAGGCATTCAAGCTTCATGAAGACATTATACATCAAAGAGGTATGTATTCTATCTTGTTGTATTCATTGTTTTGTATGCTATATTAGGATAATACCTTGGATGTTTATATTTGTATGTATAATAGAGAAAACATAGATCCAAGGTATTTAGTGTAATTCTCAAAACCCAACAGTTATGAGTTGTTATGTGATACAATGACATTTTTATAACAATTATGAATGAAAGTGTGTTTTTAAAATGTGAAAATTTGTTTTGAAATTTACGTCGTTACAAGTTGGTATCAGAGCCTTGGTTTGAGGGATTCGGGTGCAACTTCGGATGTATCTGAACTCAAACTGGGGATGTGAGAAAGTTTTTCATAAATAAGCAATTTTTTCTAAGAGGGTAAGAGATTTTGGAAAAAGGCAGAATGGAGCAGTGTGTACGATCAGCCAGCGCCCGAACGGTGATTTCCCAAAATACCATTACATTATGTGTTATGAGATATGTTATGATATGATATGCATGCTAGAGTAGGCTAGGTATTCGTATTAGGACTAGAGTGGCCTGATTTGTGATGCCTTAGCCTAGGAAGATTTATGCTACTTGAGAATGAGTAGATAGCAGCGAGGAGCTTATGAGAGATCTACCGAAGGTTAGCCTATGCTAGCGAGGTATAGAGTACTTGCGATCCGGGATCCAAGGATGAGGACTTGGGGTGAATACTGATGCGGTGTGGGTGGTAGGATGAGGGGCCGTACTACCGAAGACACTTTATCAATGCATAGTCCAAGTAAGAATCCTTAGGGTACCAGGGAACAAGTAGGGATGTGTTATCGAGTGCGAGTATGCTCGAGCGGGTCTCTGATATTTTATGTTGTATTTCAGAGAAACATCATGGTTGGGACACGCCACACTCCTGAGAGTAGTGGTGTTAGCGAGGAGGAGATCCGTAGGCTGATTCATGAGGAGGTGGCTGCTGCCCTCCGAGCCGAGATTCCAGAGATGTTTGGGTCTATCAAGACCACATTGATTGAGACCTTCGATGAGCGGTATGCAGCAGTGAATAAGGTTGCGGCTGCTGCAGCTACTGCCACCGTTGCTGCTGCCAGGCCTCAGGGAGGCGACTCGTTGTTGTTTCTGGAGTTCAGCAACACGAAGCCACCAGAGTTTGATGGGACGCAGGACCCGATCACTGCGATGAGATGGATTTCTGATATCGAGGGATGCTTCTACACGTGTTCTTGTCCGGAGCATCTGAGAGTATGGTTCGCGTTGAACCAGCTTCGCTTGGGAGCGAAGGATTGGTGGAAGTTCATGACGGCGAGCTTCACTCTTGCGGAGATTTCTGAGGTGACCTGGGAGAGGTTCACCACCATGTTTAGAGACAAGTATGTTACCCCTGTGGAGAGGGAGCGGTTGGCTCAGGAGTTCTTGACCCTCAAGTAGGGCACTGATTCAGTTACTGTGATTACCTGGAAGTTTCATGAGAGGGCGATGTTCTGCCCTGAGCAGGTGTCTACCGAGTAGGCATGTATGAGCCAATATTTGAGCATTCTGAGGAGGGATATCCGAGAGTTTCTATCGAACTCGACTTACTGGACATTTTCTGAGCTTCAGGAAAATGCCCGGAAGAGGGAGATTGAGTTGGAGACTCAGGCCAGGGAGGAGGCTGAGTCTCAGGGGATGGATAGGTGGACGACACAGTCTCAGCCGACAGCCAAGCGGGCAAAGCCCACCGATTCGAGATCTAGAGGTGAGAAGGGCCGCACTTGCGGAAAGTGCGGCAAGAGACACGAGGGGGTTTGTCGATCTGGTGCTTGCTACAAATGTGGCAAGGAGGGGCATATAGCCAAGGATTGCCCCAAGGGAATTATGGTTTGCTTTCACTGCAACCAGATGGGCCATCGGAAGGCCAAGTGTCCGCAACTGCGAGGGACAGCACAGGGAGCCCAGCAGGGATCTGTCCCTGCCTCCGTGCGCACTATTGAGGTTCGGTCGGTGAAGGCCGAGGCATCGAAGGCTCGCGAGAGAGCCTTCTAGTTGACAGCGGAGGAGGTCCGTGCAGAGCCCGATGTTGTGGCTGGTATGTATTCTTTCATTTATTTATGTTGACTTTGAGGTGTTGTGCTTATATTATGATATGTGTTGGTACTTTTCTTGTGAATTCTATACCTGATTTGGTGTTATTTGACTCGGGTGCGAGTCGGTCATTTGTGTCATTGGCATTTAGTCAGTGCATGGGTATCCGTCGAGAGGCGTTGAGTTGACCTCTGCGAGTTTCTATAGCTGACGAGCGAGCGGTGTATGATATGGATGTGATTCGAGGATGTATACTTGAGATCTTCGGTGTGGAGTTCCCAATAGATCTGGTCTCGATTGCGATGGGGGATGTATGTTTCATAGTGGGCATGGATTGGTTGAGCCGATTTGGAGCTGTTATAGACTGCGAGCGTCAGTTGGTGACGATATGATACCCTAGTGGGGGAGTAATTATGGTGTATGGCGAGGGTACCCGATGCGGGTTAACGTTTTGTTCGGCTGCCAGAGTGAGACAGAGTTTGCAGCAGGGCTGCAGTGGGTTTGTAGCCTATGTGATGGACACACGAGTGGCCGCTGGGAGGCCAAGTTCGATTGATGAGGTTCCAATAGTGTGCGAGTTCCCAGATGTTTTTCCCAAATAATTGTCGGGTGTGCCTCCCGAGAGAAAAGTAGAGTTCCGTATCGATTTAGTTCTGGGGGCAGCACCTATCGCCAAGGCGCCTTATCGCCTTGCGCCACCAGAGATGCAGGAGTTATCCTCGCAGCTTCAGGAGATGCTGGGGAAAGGGTTTATTAGACCGAGTAGCTCACCTTGGGGAGCACCGATCCCTTTTTTCAAGAAAAAGGATGGTTCATACCAGATGTGCATTGATTATCGGGAGTTGAACAAGTTGACGGTCAAGAACCGTTATCCGTTACCGAGGATCGACGATCTGTTCGATCAGTTGCAGGGGGCGTCTTGGTTCTCCAAGAAGACTTGAGGTCGGAATATCATCAGATGAGGTTTCGGGATGAGGATATCCAGAAGACGGCGTTTAGAACTCGTTATGGGTATTACGAGTTCGCGGTGATGCCTTTTGGGCTCACCAATGCACCAGCAGCGTTCATGGATCTCATGAACAGGGTGTGCAGGCCGATGCTGGATCAGTCGGTGATCGTGTTCATTGATGATATTTTCGTGTACTCGAGATCTAGAGAGTAGCACAAGGAGCATTTGAGAGAGATTCTCGGGGTATTGAGATCGGAGAGGCTTTTCGCCAAATTCACCAAGTGTGATTTTCGGTTACGAGAGGTCCAGTTCTTAGGACACCTCGTTAACCAGGATGGGATATTGGTCGATCTCGCCAAGATTGAGGCGGTGATGAGATGGGAGGTGCCGAGGTCACCCACCGAGATTAGAAGTTTTCTAGGGTTGGCCGGCTATTATCGGAGATTTATCAGGGATTTCTCCAAGATCGTCGTGCCTCTCACCAACTTGACCCGGAAGGGTGTTGCTTTTTCATGGGGTCCGGAGCAGCAGACCTCGTTTGAGACCCTTCGCCAAAGATTGTACGCAGCCCCGGTGCTAGCCCTCCAGGAAGGGATGGAGGATTTTGTGGTGTATTGTGACGCATCAATATCGGGGTTGGGTGCAGTACTTATGCAGATGGGGCATGTGATAACGTATGCGTCGAGGCAGCTGAAGTCCCATGAGACGAGGTATCCCACCCACGATATGGAATAGGGGGTAGTGGTTTTCGCCCTCAAGATCTGGCGCCGCTATTTGTAAGGGGTTCGGTGTACCATCTACACGGACCACAAGAGTTTGAAGTATTTGATGGACCAGCCCAATCTGAATATGCACCAGAGGAGATGGCTGGATGTGGTAAAGGATTACGATTGTGAGATCCTATACCACCCGGGCAAGGCTAATGTCGTAGCTGATGCCCTGAGCCGTAGGGCGGAGAGCACCCCGATTCGAGATATTTGTATGCGGTTGACAGTGATGACTCCTTTGTTGGACACCATTCGGGAGGCACAGGAAGAGGTCGTGAGACCGGAGAACCGTAAGAGGGAGCGGGTGATTGGGCAGGTGCCGGAGTTCGTTACTGATAGTCACGGGCTGATGACACTTCAGGGTCGGATTTAGGTGCCGTATGCAGGCGGAGCGTGCACCACCTTGATGGAGGAGGCGCATAAATCGAGATTTTCGATCCATCTCGGGGCCATTAAGATGTATTTGGATTTGAAGAAGGATTATTGGTGGCCATGTATGAAGAGGGATGTAGCATGGTTTGTTGAGAGGTGCTTAACGTGTCGCAGGGCTAAGGCAAAGCACCAGCGACCGCATGGCCTTTTGCAGCCACTTGAGGTTCCCCAATGGAAGTGGGAACAGATTTCTATTGATTTCATCACCATGTTGCCGAGGATCGCGAGGGTTGTTGACGCAATTTGGGTGATCGTCAACCGGCCGACGAAGAGCGCTCACTTTCTTGCTATCAGTGAGAGATCTTCTGCTGAGAGGCTGGCAGATTTGTATGTGAGGGAAGTGGTATTGCGACATGGAGTGTCGATCTCGATTGTATTAGAACGGGATGTAAGTTTTACTTCCAGGTTCTGGAAGAAGTTCCACGAGGAGTTGGGCACGAGGCTACATTTCAGCACCGCTTACCACCCGCAGACGGACGGACAGAGTGAACGGAAGATTCAGACGCTCGAAGACATGCTTCGGGCATGTGTGTTGGACTTTGGAGGGAGTTGGGACACATATATGCCTTTGGATAAGGTTTCTTATAACAACAGCCACCATTCGATCATTGGTATGCCTCCCTTTGAGTTGTTGTATGGGAGGAGGTGTCAGACTCCCATCTGTTGGGGATAGGTAGGGCAGCGAGTTATGGGCAACACTGAGATAGTGCTTCAGATGACAGAGCAGATACAGCAGGTCAGGCAGAGGTTGTTGACAGCTCATAGTCGCCTGAAAAGTTACGTGGATAGGCGAAGATCCGAGCTCGAGTTTCAGGTCGGGGATTTTGTACTCCTGAAAGTGTCTCCTTGGAAAGGAGTGATTCGATTTAGGAAGAGGGGCAAGCTGGGGCCCCGGTATATTGGGCCGTTTAGGGTGATCGCGAGGGTGGGCAGAGTAGCGTAATGTTTGGAGCTACCTATGAAGTTGAGCCAGATTCATGATACCTTCCACGTGTCTCAGCTAAGGAAGTGTATAGCCGACGAGTCGGCAGTGGTACCGTTGGAGGATATTCAGGTAGACGTGAGTCTGAATTATGTTGAGGGGTCGATCACAATCTTGGATCAGAAGATCAAGGTTCTGAGGAACAAGGAGGTACCCCTGGTTCAGGTACAATGGCAGCGTCGGAGGGGGTCCGAGCTGACTTGGAAACCGGAGTCGAAGATGCGGGTGCAACATCCGGAGTTGTTTTCGACATGAAACTTCGAGGACGAAGTCTGGTTCTAGTGGGGGAGAATTATAACATCCCGAAACTCAGGTAAAGCTATTTAACACTTCTCCTTTTCCCAAGTTGTCAAGTTAAGTCCCTTAAGTTAAAAAGTTAGGCTTGTGAGTACGCTGCGCGTACTTGCGCGCTTAGTTTGGATGCGGATTCGCCTGGGTAAGTTGGGCGTAGCGAGCCTAAGTGTAAACCCTAATTTGGGGGCTTGTGCACTATAAAAGGAATGTTATGGCCTGGATCTCAACCTCTATTCCAGAGAGTGAAACCCTAATAGAGAGTCCTCCTTCGTTTCTAGCTAGTGTGTTGGTATTCTAAGCTTCTAAGTGTCATTTCAAGGTGGTGGAAGAGAAGAAGAGGCCATTTTGGAGGCTAGAAACTTGTGGGAAAGAGTATATCCGAGCTTTTCAGAGGTTGGAGCTTCTTCCTGAGGTAAAAAACTCAAAACTTGCCTTGTCTTTTGTGTTGTGTGCTTTTTGGACCAATTTCTAGGGTTTTTGGTCCCAAGATGGAGACTTTATGAGAAAATGGTCTCTATTGGCCTAAATCTATCATATTTCAGGACTATAAGAGTTGTATCTTCAAAAAAATGCAATCTTGGACGTAAATATTGAGCCATGCATGAGATCTAGACCTTTGGAGGGATAAAGGAAAGGTGTTAAAGGGTGTAGGGACCTTTACAACCATGCCAAAGCTTAAAGGTTCCGACTTTATGGGATAAGAGGATTAAGGAGAGTCAGACCTGGAAGTTGAGTTAGTGTCTTAACCGTTTAAGACCAAAATCCAAGAAATGGCTGAAACTGAGACTTACGTTGGGCGTAACTCTCAATACGCGCAGCGTAAGGGGTTGAGACCCCGATTGTGGTTCGCCAGCGTACGTCTCGCGTATAGAGAAGGTACGCGTCGCGTACTGCCTCCTGTTGACTTTCGTTGACTTTTAGGGTTTTGGTCAACCTTTGGACTTCTGGGTTAGGGAGGGGTAAAATGGTCTTTTACCCTTTTGTGGAAATGGTAGAGTGGATTTAATCTAGCCTTTGAGAGCCATTATTTATTTGAGAGTATTGTTATGTGTTTAGGCGGGGGATAGGCCAGTACGTTCGAGTGCGAGACTATCCGAGATACCGAAGTGAGTCTTCTCACTATACTGTACCTCGAAGGGTACCTCAGTGTGACCGGAAGGTCTTATATGCTATGAGATATATGTGCTATATGCTGATATGCTGATATGTATGTGTTATGTATGTGTTATGTATACTATGTATGATAAGGACCGGAAGGTCAAGATGATCTGGGCCGGAATGTCAAGAGGACATGGACCGAAAGGTCAGGAGGTTACAGACCAGAAGGTCGATACGGGTAGGATCGGAAGGTCTACCGGGATTCGGGACGGAAGTCCCCTGAGACACTTGGACCAGAAGGTTCCACAGAGTTATGGCCTGGAACGGCGTATGTGTTGTATGTGGTATTTGGGGAACTCACTAAGCATTTATGCTTACAGTGTTGCGTTATGTGTTTCAGGTACCAGTGAGGATCGTGGGAAGGCGTTGGCTTGATCAGTACACGCACACGAGGAGTTTGACATATTATGATCTTGGGATGTGATGTTATGAGTTGTTATGTGATACAATGACATTTTTATAACAATTATGAATGAAATTGTGTTTTTAAAATGTGAAAATTTGTTTTGAAATTTACGCCGTTACAATATATATATATATATATATATATATATATATATATATATATATATATATATAGGGTTAGGTTAAAGTGAGGACACTGTTTTAAGTGAGAAAATGAAGACAAATTTCATCCATTAGATTTATTGTATTTAAGGGTCAAGATTAATCAATAATGATTTGTATGTATTCTATTGTGGTTTTTTAATTGGGTAAAATTCAACAGAGATGTATACGTCTTTAATGAGCAGTATGTAGCATCCACTCATCATAAAAAAGGTAATCGTATCAAATTACAAATGGCTCCCGATAAACCCTCGAGGAAAAATCTACCCAAATCGTTTCCATTTGGTTCAAACGATCTTGACAGAATCTTCAACAAAAATTCTAAAAGATTAGGTTAATCGTTTTATGTTATAAATTTGAAGCGAGATGAAGTGGGCGAGATCACAGAGCTTGAGAAGGAGTCCAAGAATCATGGAATCGGGTTTTCAATCAAAGTTTACTAATACGGATGACGATGCTATTGATCTTGATGAAGTCGACGTCTTGTACATTGAATCAGGTAAGATAAATATTTAGGTTTTTATTTTGTTTTTATGCACGTTTGCAATTGGGTTTTTCGTTGACGGTGTTGTGAGAAATTAGGGTGTATTGGTTGTTTGTCGGTAAAATCGATGTTCGTGAGTAACTAGTATTTGGTACTGAATGTCTTTGTTTTATGAAATTAGGTTTTTTTTTTCTTTTTTTTTTGCGATTAGGTGATATGAGCCAATATTCCTTCTGGAATGCACACATATTCAAATGTGAATTAAGAGTATTTGATACAGTTCTTGATTAACGTATTTGGTGAGTATTAGGAAGATTGTAAACAAATTATGCAATAGATTATGAAGGATGTAAACAGTTGACATGTTAACAAATTAATTGTTGAGATTTCTTATGCATTAGGGAATTAAATTCATCCGTAAGTATATGGGAAACATTAGTATGAGTGAACTTGGAAATATGGAATATTTAAATGATTAAATGGTATATGGTAAATGTAAGTTGATTCATATTAATAAATTATGGTCTATGATTACTAGTCAAAACGGTATTCCTGTTAGGACCAAACTTTGATATTGGAAAATAAAATTTGAATCAATATAGATGCGTGTATGAATGCGTTATGTAGGAGTTAAAATTCTATTATGAGTATGGTAATATTGAAGTTGTTGAGTTTTTTTGATGCTTTAATGAATGTGTAGTCATTTAGGAGTATGTGCAGTCATGTATAAAACTTCAACATATATATGATAGGGGAAGGAGTGCATGGTATTCCTTTTAGGCCCATAATTTGATATTGGAAAATACAAAGTGAATCAATATAGATGTGTGCATGAATGTTTATAGTAGGAGTTAAAATTCTGTGTTGAGTTTGGAAATATTGTAGGTGTTCGAGTTTTTTTTTGGTGCTTTAATGAATGTGTTTTCAGTTATGAATATGTGCATAAGTGAATGTTTAATCTTTAATGAATGTGTTCTCATTTATGAATTAATGCGTAAGTGAATGTTTAATCTTTTCTAATTATATTAACTCATGGATAAATGTTGAACATATAATATGTTAATGATCGCATAGAATGGGGTAAATCTTGTCTAGTATGTATTACATGTTGTTTAGTAAAATGTAGTGATATGTTATACATGAAGAATATTCAAAACTACTGTTCTAGTAATCCAGATAGTTGATATTAGGAAATGATTAATTTGTGAACAATTTTACTTCTATAATATGTTTGTAAAATGTAAGATTGATTATGACACTACTAGAAAAAAGGCCTTTTACAACGCTCATTGCGCGTCGTAAAACGCTCAGACGACGCGCAAATGCGCGTCAAGGAAGGCCCTGTCATAAAGAGAGACGACGCGCATTTACGACGCGCATTTATGACGCGCATTTACGACGCGCGGTTATGACACGCAATGCGTATCAAGGAAGGCCCAGTCATAAAGGAAGACGACACACATTTGCGTGTCGTAACTTTACGACGCACGTGTTTATGACACGCAATGCGTATCAAGGAAGCCTCCGTCAAGAAAGGTCATGTCATAAATGAAGACGACACACATTTTTCCGTATCGTAATTTTAATTTTTTTAAAATATATATATTTATATATTTATTAATTTATAAATTAAATTTGCATTTAATCTCTCATAATAGAAATAAAATACCATATACAAAAAATACAATCCATTGCATAACATTAAATAAAATACCATATACAAAAAATACAATCCATTGCATTTAATCTGTATGTATAACAAAGACACATGTGTTAAACTTGTTACCATTAACATCTAATCGTATGGACTCGAGTGTTAAACTTGTTACCATTAACATCTGATTCATAAGTCCTTTCAACAAGATTGTTACCTGCATAAATGAAAACAAACAGGAACATTAACAGCCCAGCTATGACTCTTTTTGTCCCATAATCTGAATTAAACCACAAGTGATAGCATTAGGCATTAGGCATTAGCATTTGGTTTAGCATACAAATGTCTTACCAACACAGAAAGACAAAGCAGTATAGCATTAGGCATTAGGCATTAGCATCAGTGTTGGTCAAACACTCTGCATCAGTCGAAACTAAGGCAATTAAGACAATCCATAGTAGCATTAGAGTTCCCTGCACCAGTGAAAAGTATCCCCTATAAAGGATCAGGTAGAAACTCTATTCTCACGTTCAAGAGGTGAACAAACTCTTCAAGTTCAGATAAGCATCACAAAAATCTGCTTAACTATTTAATTCCCAGCCAAGGGTTAAATACCCCATTAAGAGACCAAAATAATCGAAACCACTGGTACAGTTAAGGATTGCCCTCACAATAAAAGAAACACAAAAACAGGTGGTGCTATGCCCACAGTTACTAAGGAGAAATAAAAATAAATTAATAATATTCTAAAGCACAATCGACATTATGCAAATTATAAGTGAAGGCAACAATGTGACATTCAAAAGTATGCTTTCCCATTTATGCTAACACCTTAAATAAACAAACACAGAGGCCTAAGATCATGAAGTTTCAAGGAAGATGCATACAACATGGTAATATGTTTTTCAGCCAAAACCACGTTCTTTGTAAACTATGATCATGAGCCAGTCATTTACTAGTTCTCTATCTTGGATGTCCATATCCTGACAAAGTAAAATAAGATCTCAGTTAAAATGATGAATACAATAATTATGCAACCAGAACCATAGATAAAATTCAGTTTGACAATTGTAAGAATCACCTGTTTTGTTTTGAGAACAAGGGCTTTCCAAAGATGGCTACTAAAGCGGGGGATAAAAGATAAAAGAACCTGACTGCATATAATCAAAAACCAACAATTCAAGAATTATTTGATATGCGTACAGTAGTTAATTAATATGTGTTAGCAATAATTTAATCGGTCAGAGCAAGATATAAATATGCTTTCTGGATGTTGACTCTTTGGTCTCCCATTAGCTCAAGAACTTCTTCTCACAGAATCTATATCACTTGAAATGAAACTAGCATAAGGTTTCAACGTCATAATTATTGGTTAGCAATGAGAAAAACTTAACCACAAGAAATGTCTCATACCAATTGCGTTCATAGAAAAATTGAAAAAAACTATGGATTAGTGGATGTAGTCATATTTTTCCCTAATTATTTAAGTGCTTGTACCAGACCTATTCCTTGAAAGCTAGAGAAACATTTTTTTATCAAACAGATGAAACATTGATTCGAAATCTAAACTCCATTGCAACTAATTTTAAAAAGAAAATAAATTAAAGAAAACTTCACAAGTTGAATAGACTCGAATCAAATTTCAAAATCCCAAATTCGGAAATAACTTCAACATCAAAAATAGGGATGAGGGGATTAACTGCTCCAGCTCGTTAATCACCTCTTCCTGTGGTCTATGAATCAAATCAATCATCCTCCATATCTACACACATCATCATTCAAACAAAACAAACATTTCAACTAATCAATATAAATAACATTTTAATAAAAACTAAAATAATAATAAATAAGTGATATATATACATACCTGTAGAGTTCCACCGCCACCTGTGCTTTCACCATCATCCGACACACTGACAATTGTCCATGGATCATGCGAGTTCCAGTGGAAATCAACCACCTTATCCCTTCAATCATAGCACACTATAATCTTGTTTCAATTTTTATCTATTTTTTTATTTTTGTAAAAAGGAAAACCATTAATTAAAATTAAATATATATACCTATGTCCAGAGTGTCTGAACAATAAGCCAGGTGCAAACTTTGAGGCTGGACCAGAACGTTCACCAACCTGTAGACAAACAAACAAACCTTTTATTAAAAACAAAACAATTTGTTGCAAGAAAAGAATAGGGGAAAATGGAATAAAAGTAAAAGTGGTTTTTGGTTGAGTTGACACACCTTATTGTGATCCCAGATGTTCAAGACACCATCTTCTGCTGAGCTTCCAAAGATGGATGATTTGTCAGGAGACCACTGAAACATACAAAGTAATTGGAATTTAGAAATAGTGAACAAGGGTAAAACCGTCTTTTTTTTAAATATATTTATATAATACCTGTACACAAAGTAACTTCAACATCAAAAATAGTTCGAAGAAGGAAAAGAATTAAACGCAAGAAGCAATCATGGCAACATGGAAGACAGAGAGTGATATATGTGATTTCTTAATAAACATAAACAGAGAGATGGAGAAGAGTGAATTACGTACCCCTGTTCCCTAAAACTGGAATTGATATGGGGTTTTCAAATTGAATGACGCCTTCAAGATGAAAATTTTCTTGGTTGACAATAGGATGGGATGATCTTCATAATCTGTGAATTAAGTCGTGGGTTTCGTTTTGTGGAATCGAAAATTACAGTTTCGTGATAAAGATTGACCATAATGAAAAAGTGGATTGGAAGCGGTGGTTTCATCCAAAGTAGCGTCAGTCACCACTTACGCCTCTTGAAACCGTTTTGATAACTTCGCTCAGATAAAAACCCTAGCGTGTGGAAACCTGTTAAATATTAGGACTCAAGTCAAATCTAGATCAATAAGGAAGATGTAAGTAAGGAAAAATTGCTATTTGCTCCCAAATTAAACACAAAATAGGTTCATTAGCAGTGATTGGAAAGAGATGAGCTACTCCATGCCGAAGCACAACCGATCCATTCTCTTCAGAAAAAAAAGCAATCGAGAATTCAACACATACAGGACCAAGAACAGTACCTATTGAATTTATGAGGCGACCTACTCCTTGCTGAAGCACAACCGATCCATTCTCTTCAGAAAAAGGATATACATAGCAAGGCCAAGTACACCTTAATGAACTATTTGATTTTTAAGAGACAAACCGATTAGAGTGGAATCAGAGATTGGGGAGTGGAAGAAGAGAGGATCAGAGAAGTTTGAAGTGTGAATTGAGTTTTTAGGGTTCAATTTCAAGTTAATTAGTAAAGAGTCTAAAACGATTACACCTCCCTGTACCTCACCCAATAATCAAAATCATAGAAATTGTTGAATTATGTATGAATAAGCGACGAAGATGCGAACTTGTGGGAAGTGAAGCGGTGGAGGTTTGAGAATCGAGAGAGAAGAAAGAAAGAAAGGGGGTTTTCAGCGGGAATGAGTTAGGGTTTTCAGTTGGTGGAAACAAAGCGGGCTTTTGAAATTTTGGATTTCATTTCCCCCTTGGATGAAACGCGTGTTTCATTAATATTTATAAAGCGACATAGCTAGACGACGCATGTTTTATTTAAGGTGCCCTCCGTGTTTTTTTATTAGACACTAATTTTTGGCACGCAAAAATGCGTGTCCAGTATGCTTCATATTTTGGAAATCTGACATCAATTTTTAGGGCACTCACAAATGCGTGTCCTCTATTAGCACGTGTCATTGATTGCACGTCGTAAAAGGCTATTTTTCTAGTAGTGTGATGATAATGTTGTACAGGTTCATCAAGTGTCTATGTACTTGAAGGAAAAATGTTATGATGAATGTAGGGAATGTAGGAATAGCTGGTGAGGGATGAAAACTACAATTACCAAAAAAGACTAATAATGGAAAATCAAAGAAGAATGACACCAGTGATTATGATTTTGTTGAGAGGAAAAAAAAGATGGATTCTGGAAAGAGTGATAACAAAATGAAAAGGATAAGGGTTGACAAGAATGTTAGGGATAAAAAGGTTAAGGGAAAAGGGAAAATTGAATCTCAAGATAAATGTAAAGAAGGAAGGTAGAACATAATTTCAAAGGTTGAGTACTCGTATGTCTCCAAACTCATTGTATCTAGCAATTAAAAGTTTGTCAAAAAATCTGCGAGAAATGGTACGCAATATGGGTTTTGGATCTTTTCTAGGAATAAAGATTGATACTCTACCAGGAAAGCTAGCATATTTTGTTGTAGATAGCTTCACAACTAGTTCTTGATCCATAAGTGTTAAAAGTGGTGAAGTGACAATAACAAATGAGAACGTTGAAGCTATGTTTGGACTTCCGAATAAGGGTTTGGTTTTTAAGACACTTGATGAATGTGATAAGAATGATCCATTGCTTGAGGCTTGGAAAGGACAATATGGGAAGGGAAATTATTATAATGAGAATACTTTGACAATATAAGGAAAACAAATGTTGCAGTTGAGATGTTTAAGCTGAATTTCTTGACGTTATTCATTAACACTTTTGCTGAGACAGAGACGATGGGGTCTTGTAGAATTAATTTTATTGGAAAGTTAATTCAATGCAAAGATGTGTCAAGTATTAACTGGTGTGAGTACATAGTAGACTGTTTAGAAAAAAGCAAGAATGAGTGGAGGCCAAACGACAAAAACTACTACTTCAAATGACCTCTTGCGTTTCTAATGGTATGATATTCAATATTTATTTAATTTGTTAAATTCTATTACATTATAAATTAAAATTTAATGAAAAATTTTGTAATATAATTGTGCAGATGGCATATGCAGGCAGAGTGATATGTGAATATGTAAATTTGCAAAGGTGTAGGCATTTCCTCACATATATTGATTCAGAGCACCTAAGAGATTTGGAGGAATATGAAGTTAGTAGGGGGTGTTTGGAAATCTAAGTTTACGGGAAAATGTAGATGGTGTGTTTTATGATGAGATGATGAATCAAGATCATTCAAGAGATAGATCAATTGAGGTAAATATATTTTATAATAAGTATAATACTAATAGTAATTTTTTATGTTAGTGATTGGTAATTGTATTGTATTAAAAAATATTAGAGTGTCAAATTAACATTTCATTTATTTTAGTTGTAGGAGAATTGTGAAATTATTGAAAGTATGGTAGGAAGGTTGATTGAGCAGAAAAAGGTTATAGAGGCAAGTAGTTTGATGTGTATGGAGATGCATCCAAATGCTGATAAGATGAAGGCAGTGATTAAAAAGGTGGTTGAGATCTTTAATGGGACACACTAAAAGCGCTAATTGCCAATGTGAATGAAGATAGAATGGAGGTTGATAGTATGAGTGTGCATGCAACAGAAGGAGAAAAATTAGATGATAAAATGAACCAAATGATTATGAATTTGACAAAGAATATGGGGAAGGATTTACTAAGTGGACCAAAGCTTTATTTTGACTCGAATGTCGATGCTACGACAAATTCAGATCTGGGAATGGAAGGAATGTCCCCAAAAATCATGAAGCAAACTGGTATGTGCAATAATAAGGTTCTGGTTGAGCATCAGGGTGGTTCACATCAGCAGAATATAGGAATGGAAGTTGTAGTGTACAATGGGAATTCTAGTTTTGATTCTCCTTGTATATTAACACCTGGTTGGATAAAGCAAGTTGATCAAATAGAAAGAAACAACTCTAAAAAGGGTATTACCTTTAAAAATGATTGTTCATCATTTGAAGCTAGAATTAATGAATGTGCAGATGAGATGAATACTTCGAAAGGGAATGAAGGTAAAGATGATGCAGTTGTTGAACAGGATTGTCCGAAAAGGACAAAGAGAAATGTTGAAGCTGTAGTATGGATTAACATGAGAGCAAAAAAGAGAAATGAAGCATGGACCTTCATTGAAGTCACCTTTTGTACAAAGAGTTGTTGACTTGAATGATGTAGTTGAGCAAAAAGAAATTATGGTTGCACAAGAAATTATTAGATTAGAATGGATAAAAGGTGTAGTTGAAGACTTTTTATTTGTTTTTTTATGATTAATGTAGTGTAAAATATCTAATGTATAAAACCGTGACAAATGTAGGGAGCTCGTATGGGAATCAAAAGAAGGATTTGGAATGCATCTAGAATATGCTAGAACTATTGCAGCAAAAGTGAATATTCATTCAAATGTAATAGACTGTTGGAGTGTTCTACTAAACAAATTGGAAGGGAGCAAGTCAGAGTCGTCATATTCTAGACTCTTTTTTACAACAGACACACTGGTATGGTCTATTTATTTAGATATAATAACATTTTTGTAAAAAATTTAATATTAGTCATTGTGTTGTTTAAATGTAATGGCCAGCGTGAATCAATGTATGACGAAAGGGTGAACGAAGATATAAGATACAAGGAGTTTGAAATTATGATTTCCTCATCAATTGAAGATCTTACAACTGGGATTTGGTAATTAAAATATTAAATGTTTACTATTACATTTATTTGTTTTGTTATTAATTGTTATATTTTAATTAAAATGTTGTAGGTTTTCTTCCCTATTGTTGATGGGAATTACTACGTGATATGTTTTAACCTTAAAAGTTTTTCAATTTTGATAATTTATCAAAGGAGATTGGTGGGAACAGTTGAGTTCGTCTATGGGAACATACCCCGTGTGCTGGTAAGTATGAATTTGAAATTATTAATCTAAATATATGTTTATGTGATTATGTAAATGGTTAATAGAATTTGTGTTACATAATTCATGAATGTCATTACCGTTTTGTTTCAGCAAATTTTTTTCTGTCGTTTTCTAAATGACATCTGTAAGAAGAAGGTGAAGACTCTGATGACAAGGAATGTGGTGGTGTTGAAAATGAAGTGTCACGCATACAACCGTTCAGATGGTAGTGGAATCTACCTTATATGACATATGGAGAGTTTTATGGGGGATCAAACATCAAAGTGGGATTGTGCGCTAGCTGTGGATTTCAAAACACAAGATATGTATTTACAAAAGTTAAGGTACAAGTATTTGGTGAGGTTGCTTTTGTCTGATCATAATATTTTGAAGTGTGAATTTGAAAAGGAGTATGCAAAGTTTGTTAAGATGGATAAGACGACAAGGAAGAAAATAGTTCAAAGGAATCTAAAAGCTGTCTTTGATGAAGCAATTGGTTAAAAGCTGATGGGTATGGTAGTCTTTTGGTTAAGTTTATTGATTGGTATGTATGACAAAAGGCTTTTTTTGGTAAGATGGTAGCATTTGGTCTTGGGGTAATGTAGTATGGAATTTTTTTTGTTATTTGTGTATTAAGTTATTAGGTTGTTTGTGGTTTGAACCTATTTAATATATTAGTATTTATGAATGGATAAGTTTGTTGACTATTTGTTGACTGTTTTTTCATTGTGTGTGAAATAGTTAACTTGAATGTTAAAGGTCAAGTAATATTCAACAACTAAATTTTATAGACATATTACTTTAATGGACTAGTCATGAAATGTAGTTTGAATGTTGTATGAGTCTCCTCTGAATTCAATGTAGAATATATTATTGTGTAGATAATTCTTTAGTAGAACAACCCAATCATTAGCAATATAGAGGTTTTGGAGGGGCGTTGAAAAAGTTTTCATTTGTTGTATTCAAGTCAGAATACCCATCATATATTGAGCGTACCAGAATAGTATGAATGCTAGTATCATTCATTGATGAATAAATGTATACAACTTTATGTACTATAAAATGAGATAACGATAACATCTATTGAATAATGGAAAACAATAAAAACACTGATTCAATTTTTTTTAGCATTCAAACATGTCTTTACGATCAAAAGGACAAATCTAAAACACCCAAAGGTAAACAAAAGAATTGAAGTATAAAATATGCATGCACTATTTAAAAAATAAAAACAAAATGGAAGCTCAATCAAATTCTAATTATAATTAATTCGTCTTTCCGGGATGTTCTTTAAAAATGTTGTTCTTTTCATCTTCTTTCCTAATAGGACAACTACGCCAATCATGATCGTTGCCCTTGCGACAATAACTGCATCTGGAACCCTTTGATTTTTCTGTTGCAACCTCTCTCGAACTTTTCATTCTTTTTTAGTACCACTTCCTGTGTTGCGGATTTCACTTGGATTTTGAATATCCACATTAGTGGGAATGGTAACACCAAGTTTTTATTGAAATCTTTATTATTGTTTCCTTTATCACGAGTTATGCAATTGGAAAGGAACTTTGCTTCCAGCTGCTTTATTTCCTGCAAGTATTCGTTTAATTTGGTGTGATTGTTGCTGAGAGAAGATACATAGTTTTCAACTGAAGAAAATATATCAAGTGCAACTCTTTGGGTATTCTCGTCAGAATCAGCATAACGAAAATACCTTTTCAATAGTTATGTGGGGATGATGTCCTTCTGCCAGCATCTGAGTAAATATTTAGAAGGAATCTCTTTGATGTTATATGACTTCATTACAGTAAAAATGTGGCGACACAAAAAACGAAACTGCTCAAACTTCATACAAAGACATTTAAATGTTTGTTCAAACTTATTGTGTGTAACTTGGTTTGGAAAAATTGAACAAAATTTAGAAAAAATATATATATAAATTAATAGATTAAAAGTACAAGTTTCAAGAGCGATTACCTTGTAAGTAGACTCGCGTATAAGTATATCTCATTGATCATCATTTTCAACTTCTGGATCAATATGAAAACAATTTGACTTAGAAGGAATATAATTAATAAATTCCTTGACAAGACACTCATCAACATCATCAAATGTGCTGATACAAATTTGTGAACATGAAACCATAGACAAGTACATTTCATTATGAACTTGACGAAAAACAGTGTGAGTGTAAAACAAAGATGCATTCCTCTCGATCTCAAATGGTGTCCTCATTGTTGGATGTTTGTCGTTAGTTTTGAAGTCAAATGATGATTGAGCGAATCTTTGCTTCTCCATAGCATCTCCAAAAGAATTCAAAAACGGAAAAGAGTAGAACCATAATGAGTGTTTTGGTGAAATGCATAATTCTCACTTTCAGAATGAGATGTGGTTCTCATTAATCCTGATAAAGGTACATGCTTGTAGAATGCAGGTATCCAGAAATGTCTCAATCCATGCATATCATCCAACCATTTATTATATGTGAGCTTATATTCATTCAATAAGGACTTCCATCCTACCTCAAATTCATCAACTTCAAGCCTCGAATTCCATATCAAAAAGTTGAATTTTTACGAAATTCTAGATTGTTGACAATGTTCAAAGAAACCTGGGAATTTGTAATTGTAATCAATTATATAATTTGTAAATTCTGGTTTGAATACACTAAAAAATGATTGTTTAATTGGTGAATTGATTATATATATATATATATATATATATATATATATATATATATATATATATATATATATATATATATATTAGTAAATGTTGACAAGAATAAATACCTTCAATGGCAATTTAGATGTGATATGCCACATGTAAAGCCTATGAACCGATTGTGGGAAAACATATTCGATGGATTTCTTCATTGCAGGGTCTTATATATATATATATATATATATATATATATATATATATATATATATATATATATATATATATATATATATATATATTAGTAAATGTTGACAAGAATAAATACCTTCAATGGCAATTTAGATGTGATATGCCACATGTAAAGCCTATGAATCGATTGTGGGAAAACATATTCGATGGATTTCTTCATTGCAGGGTCTTGGTCGAATAAAACCAACAATGGTTGTTTGCCAAAAGCATTAAGAAAATATTTCAACAACCATATATAGGAATCAGTGTCTTCTGCTCAACAAGCCAGCACCAAAAGTGACACACCTCTTGTGATTATCAATTCCAGTAAAAGGGACAAAAAGTATATGGTAGCTGTAAAAGTATTTGAATTAATATATGTATTATTAATAAATAAAAAAATATTAAACTACAATCATTTACAACCTGTTAGTTCGAAAAGTAGCATCGAAAGAAAGTACATCACCAAACTCTTTATAATTGATCTTGGATGTTTCATCACCCCAGAAAAGAGCATTCAACTGCTTATTCTCAACTCGATACTCAAAAGAAAAATTCATAACATTCTCTTTTATGTTATTCAACTTGTCCACTAGCATCTGAGCATCACTACCACCTATAAAGCAATTGAGATCCCTCATGTAACTTTTGAAGTCATCAATTAGACCGCCAACAAAATTGTATCCACCAAGGGTACTTGTATACAACGTGTGAGCTATGGTTGCACCAATATTTTGATTAGATATTGTAAGAATGAAAGATTTTTGAGTGTCATCTAACTGCCTATGATGACGTGAAAACAACATATTGTCTCTTGATATAAGTGGATGATTGTGTTTTTCTTCAAATTCATATAACCACCATTTAGTAGTTCTAGGAAAAACTTTAAATCATATACACACCTTGCATCCGGTCCTACTAGTGTCGGCCCTTCTTTTAATTTTACTTATTTTTGGGTCCAAAGTATCAACAAGAGATGTATTTGGGAAACCTTCCCTATTAGATAGAAGATATTTCATGTACACAATTCCACACTTCTTTTTGTTTGTTGACTTTCTAACATCAAAACCTACTGTACATGCATATTTTCTATACATGTATTCAATTGCATCATCAGATGGGTATTTATGGTCTAATATTGGCTTAAGATCATCAGGGACAGTAGGAATCCAATAAGATTTACCAGTTATTACCAATGGTTGATCAAGACAATCATCTTTTCTCTCTTTATATGATTCAATGTCTGTAACATCTAATAAGGGACAAATTAATAACAGAATACAAATCACAAATCAACAAATCAAATAAACTGAAATATAAATTTTCAATAAAGTATAGGATTCTGAAATGTAAATTTTTTGTATAGTATTACAACAATATGCAAAATTGTGTAATGTAATAGACACATTTTTTATGAAATTAAATATACAAAATAACATACCAGGAAGTTGAATTGTTTCATGAATATTTTTAGGAAATGTGAACTCCCGTTCATTGTGGTGAACCATCATGCCGACTTTTTCTAATGCGGGATTATCATCATCAGTCGAAAAAAAAATCATCCTCACTTGACAAGAATTCATCATCGACTGATGCAATTTCAACTTCATTGATCTCGTCATCTTCATTGATATCGTTTATATCATCAAACTCGTCGGCGAATGACAAATCCATTAATGGATTCTTATGGACAAGTTTGAGTACAACTTAAATTGAATATCCGGTTCAATATGGATTGTTAATATTGATATTAAAAACTTGGATTTTTTTCAATATGATGACTGATAGACACGATTGATATACACGGTTGATGATTGACGAATTCATAAACGTTTGTTAGAAATCAGATAAAACGTACCTTAATTATAGAAGGTTACCTTGAAATAGTCATTAAATCTAATTAAACAATCCAAAGTTGCCATTATTAATGTAAAATAATATAATTTTTTTAATTTAATTAATTAATTAATTATATATATATATATATATATATATATATATATATATATATATATATTGATTGGATGATATTTGTGATGGGTTTTGGTCATAAGACATCCTATGTGCTCATACAAACCTTAATGCTTGGATCTAGGTTTCTCTATTGTACATGCTTTGAATTCAAGACTATAAACCCTAATTCTAGCATATGGAAAACAATATTAACATATAATAAGGTTTAAGATATTACCTTGATTGTTATGTAGCAATAACAATCCAATTCCTCCTTGAATTGACCTTGGAAAGCTGAGAGTCACAAGTGTCACTCCTCTAATGGCTTACAAACACCATAAGCAAGTGGAGAAGGTATATAGAGAGAGGAGGGAGGTTAGAATTCGTCCTTAGGACCTCTTGGGAAGGGTTGGATGAATTCCTAAGCCCTATGGGGTTTATATAGGTGTAAAGATTAGGGTTTTAGTCCTTATCCTTATCTAGTTGCTTGCCCACCAAGCAACCATAAGATAAGTCTTAGAAACCCTTATCCTAGTCGAATTCTAAGGGATTTACACCTCAAATTCGTTCACCATATATATAAGATAATCCTTACCTTATTTTGTAACTATCACATAATTACAATTCAGCCCCTCTAGTTTAATTAATTACACTTGATCACAAAATTAATTCTTAATTAATTATTGACCAATATTAATTAAACAAATATGATTTCTCCTTTAATATATTATTCTTATAACATATTAATAAATCATATTATCCTCTCTCTCTATATATTTCTCCAATCAAGTTGCTTTGGTGAAGGCAACCCAAAAGGACCATGCACCATCGGGTCAAGTACATACCAAAATAGTTATGGACTTAGACACTAATCCAACAGTCTCCCACTTGGATAAGTCTAACAACTATTCTGCGTATGACTTCGGATCCCGATCTGCAATCGTAGCTTTCCAAAGCCGCTGTCAACTCTGATCATATCAAATACGCGTGTCCTTAGATAAGGGATCATATATTCCTCCATTCTAGATATCATATGAGATATGATTTCAAATCATTCTCTTTGTACTATATCTCGATTCCCGATTTATGACGACGGACTAATTGAACAAATCAAATTAGCCCTAGCCCGGCCGAGCATTTACGTTTGTCATCACTAAACCATCGAGGGGCCCAAAGATATCGCTTTTATCCTACTTTGAATAAAAGGAATGGATAAACTTTGATACAATGCTTGCACTCACGCACCGAATTACACACAACAATATGTTTTATAACACCAAGTTACTGGTGCGTTTACATATTATCAATGTGCAACCGATTCGCAAGATACAACTCACACATCTCGGTTTCAAGAATATAAGATGTTATCTTCTCACCAATCACTCGTGATACAATCCATGGAGTGATCCAAGTGAGCGTGGGTCTAATCCAATGCTCAAATCACATTCATAAGCACTCATGAACGTTGCAGCAAACATTTGCTTATGTCTAATACTCTTTTAGACAATCCACACACCAATTCACGACAGTCTTCATTCATATCTACTTCCAACATATGAACGACTGTGGCCCGTTTGAATAATTCGATTATTCTTAATAAACTCAATTATTCTGGAAGTCAAAACATGCAAAGTGAAACACAAGAATAATATTAATCCCATATGGCCTCAAACCTTTGAGTATAAATAAAACGCCTTTTATTTATCACCATATTGATTACTCATTATTTGTCGTTTCGGGTAATCAACTTCTTACTTGAATTCCAACACTTGTCCCATGCTCCTAGCATGAACACAATGTTTACCTATGGTTCTTACTTTGTGAAATAGATCTCATTGAATACATTTCCAATCCTTCTCATTTCACAACTCCAAATCCGTTTTTCATAAGTCAAAGAATATCAAATTCTTGCTACTTATAGAATATGCTAGATTCTAACATTCTATGCAACTATCCTTTCGTAATGTCACTGCACCAAAGTCACAAAGACTATTGCCAATGATATTACAAAGTCCTCTATCGGAGATTGTTACAAGACAATTCCATAGACGTGATGTCTCTCACTCAAAGTACATTCTTTGAACATCCTTTTGCATAGAAGTTTCTAATCTAGTCATAGATTTCTCAATATTCAATTCCCAATATGGACACACTTTCATATGTTCCATATGACAACTCATTCTTAATAGAATCTTATCTATTCGTAATGATGTCGATACGGTCCATCCAATATGGAAACATTTCCATATTTTCCAATACTATACTTCCAACTACTCACAAGCGACCAATCCTTGTCGAACTTTGGGTTGTCCTTTGATAGTTGTTTAATTGTTTTAGTCAAAACCAATTCTAGTCCCTTTTCCCTCTAAATGCGCTCGGCATTTGGAAAATTTTAGAATGGTCAAAAATTAAAGCATTTGCAATCGATCCTATACCCGAAACGTATGGGACACGACGCATAATGTTTTATTTGCTATGTTCTCAAAATTCGAATTGTGAAGAGGGATGCCGTAATCATAATCGAAATTTTAAGAACACACTAAGTACCTTTGACTAAATTTTATTAACATTCCACAACCTAAGCCTTTAGATTTGAAATGAAGCATAATATTCTCTCCCTTAATTATAGCAAAACAATTCTTCAACTATTGCGATTTTGCAAAGTATGACTCTTGTTTTCTATAATTAATATTGCTAACCTTGCAATACTTTCCTTAATAATCATACAATCATAACTTTTATGCTCCCACTATCATGATGATTATTATAAAACATAACACTTATGCTCCCACTAGCTTCGACATGTATTCATAAACATCTCAACTTTCAGAAAACAATACTTATTGAATTTCTTAAGTTCATGTTTCTAATACTTAGTGCTTTGATAATCCTTTATCAATGCTTCTTGAACTTATACACATTTGCCTTCGATAGTTCATATGTGTGTCTAAACAATTAAGACTAATTGCCAAACCTCACAATTCAAATTATGGAAAGGGATACCGTAACCATAATCGAATTCGAGAATGCAATTTTACAATCACTATCTTCTTGAAATCTTTCTTAGTGAAAGCATTTCCTCACGATCATTTTCATGAAGGAGGAAATCTTATGACACTTAGATTTAAACGGTGTATGTGTTCCTATCCATGTGAATTTGTTAAAAACCAAAGTTTACGACAAATTCAAACTCATATGGACCGAACTTTCTTAATCTTGATTTCTTGCCTTATGGTAGCACAGCTGCCCACCATGTCTTCCAAGTAGTTAAGCAGCTCGCCCTTTCCTATCAATGTACCTTTCATCGATTAAGGTGCTTTGCCATTTATGCGTTCAAAATGAGAACTCATAGAACTCTCATGCATAATTAACTCGATTGGAATGGCACAGGATCAAATAATGTCATCACGATAGGTTGTAAACCTTAACTCGTGTGCTAGTGATGATCGATAAGGTTTATTTGATTTGTTCTTGAAACCTTTCAAGACCATTAAGACTCCCACTGACTCTTTGACATATAAGATTCTCTTGTCAAAACATTTCTTGACAAACAAATATTCAAGAGTTAGTGTAGCTTTTATCAAAACTCTTCATAAATTGGTCCTAGTTGGTCTTTGTCTTATCCAAGGCATCACAACTTACCACATTTAATGAATGTTTTAAACCTTATTAATACTTTTCACTCATTGTCACAATCTTAACTCTAAGACTTGTTTTGGAACGAAGTATGATTGACTTCTTGATTTGACCATTTCTTCAATCTTTGATTCCTCTTCTCATACAATTGTACTAAGACTTACTTAGAGGATCAATTGAGATATGGTCCTTAATCATTAAGACCTATCATAAAACATAAAAGGTACTCTCCCTTCTTCTTAGAATGGAGAAACTTTTATCTTTCTGCCTACTTGATTCTTTTTATTCGTTCTACTATTGATCTAAACCCTTTAATCAATTCAGAATTACACTTAATCTTGTAAGTATAATCATTTTTACTAAACTTTTAGTAAATCACGACGAATATCATTGTTACTCTTATGGTGGACTTGATCAACACGCAACATTGTGTGCTCGATCTCTTAGCCCTTCACTTGACACTTTGTCAATGAATTTGTCTAATTTCCAAATATGAAATTTCTCATTCATCGTGCAACCAAGTTGCGTGATTCCAAATTTCTGTCCAATTAAAACTTTGGGCGATGAGAAACTCTCCCTATTTGGTAAATTCTCGACTTTCCATAAATAATATAATAAGAACCAAATCCATTATTGCTAATAATAGAAACATTTTAACATCAATTTTTCATACACGCCATAGTAAGGATAAATAAATCAAAATTTAAAATCAAAAATTTATTTTATTGCGGAAAAAATGTTGTCCTTACAATGCAACTCATTGAAAAACTTATGCTAATACATCTTTCTTAGGAATCTAATTCTAACTCTAAGTAGTAGCTCAAGAATCTAATCTTCAAGAAATGCGATCGAAATCCATTCCTTTACGGTTAGATTTTGCTCACTTCTTCCCTTAAGCTCCCTTTCTTTTCTTCGATCCTACAAAACATCAATTGTAATCTTATTACATTATGTATTAAGAATCTAGAATAGAAGCTTAAAAGAGTTAGTAAATGGATTTTACCTATATTAGAGCCATACGTTTCGACTCTCCCATCTCTTAGATTTCTTAGGTAAATGGGGCAGCTTCGTCTCCAATGCCCCTTCTCTTGGCAATAAAAGCAAATCGACTCTTTTGGAACAGGACATGGAACTTGTCGCACCCCCAAACCAAGGATGGCGGAAACGTTCGAGGGTGGAGGACTTCATGTAGAGTATCACAACAATGAGTATAATAGTGCTCAAAGTAAATACAACCATCATAAATATAACTGAAAAAGTTACACCAATGTATATGTTTTACAGGATTCAAATCAATTACATTGTGAAACAAAATGAACTGTTTGACGATTTATCGTCCCATCCTCAAAACGTTGTTGGTTTCCTGTTTTCACTGAATTCCTGAGAATACAAGTAGTTTTGAAAAGTGTCAACACAAAGGTTGGTGAGTTCATAAGAGATTTTATTGGAGAAATAGACCGTTTTCCTTGTAAAAATGATATGATATGTATTCAGAAAATCCAATATTTTCTTTATAAAATTTATGTAATGTAGTCTTATAACCGACGACCAAAATGTATAAGTAACCTTTCTTATTAAAGGAAAATAAAATGTGCTTAAATTGACATAAACGCACTTGAATTAAATGATGTTCCCGCAAATTCTTATATTTGTTAATACTTAATGTATATGTAGTCCTAAGTCTCAGGACCGAGAAAATAACAAGTATCGTCTATACTTAAAGTTATAAATGTGGTTTCAAATGATGTGTAGTCATAAATACCAAAAACCGAATGTAGACAGTAATATCGGTACTTATTGAGATAAAAGTGATTTTAAAATCGACATAAAACCCATTAAAGTTTTATAAAAATCCCGTAAACTTTATGTATTGTTATATCCTTATGTGAGCCGCTATAATCATACTTAAGACTAAATGAACCTGCCACGACGTTTCTCAGACGTCGTAAGACTGAAATGACATTTGTCACCCGTAGACCTGCAGGTCCAACTGTAGCTAGCAGCAAGGTGTGGGGTGTCAAACCCAATATAGATCTATACACAACTATCACGTTCTCCCTCCAGGAGACTCTGATTATAACTAACAGGATTTTATATTCCGCACTCGGACGTACAGAAAGAGAATGTCTCACAATTTAGGTTAACAAGTTTACAAGTTGTATGCGGGAGTGTAAAACCTTTCTGTATGAATGTACCCTTTTTGTACGTGTGTGTTAGGTGATGTATCGTAAACTATACCTATTATAGTTTTATCCAAAACATTTGTAATATATAGGAACTCTTTTATGAAAAAGCGTTAGGATTATGAAACCCATTAAACTATGCTTATTATAGTTTAGATATATATACGTGTTCTAAATGACTGAGTAATCTTATCATGAATGACTTATTTTCAGTTTATGATGATAAAATTTACAACGTATCACATTCAATACTTAGAACTTGACATTATACGCTTTGCTCAACATAATACAAAGTGTTATAAAAATTACAAGCTGTTAACAAATTTTCAGCCTTTCTACACTGTTTTTGAAAATTCATAGAAAAATCATACGAAGTCGAAAACTAAATCCGTAAATTCTGGGAGTTCCCAAAATGTGTCTAGTTTACTCATAATTTTTATCATGATTTTTAATGACCTACAACTTAGGTGGAAAAGTCCATAATCACAGACTGGTCCGGATTGGTGTTTGAAATGATAGGCAGTTTTGTAAAAATCACCATAAATTGTAGAAAAATCGTATGGAGATGTGCAAGTAGTCATTTTAAAGCTAAGAAGTGGAACTACATGCACCTAAAACAGTTTTGAAAACTAAAATGTTTAAGATGTCCAAAACATTCCGTGAATGGAGTCCAACTTTTCTGATGAAAGCTGTTAGAAGAATTTAGTTATGTTCTTAGTGTTTTAACTTGTATTCCCCCCCCCCCCCCCCCCCCCCCTAAAAACTTGAGAAAACATGAAAATGTAGGGGTATGAACTCACCTTGTGTGATTTCAGTAGATAAGTGTTGAAGAAGAGAAGTGTTCAACCCAAGAACACTTGAAGAATCGCTTGAAGATTCGAAGCTCTAACACAAATATAATGGAGTTTGTGTAAGATATCCATGATTTGAGTGGAAATGATTGAGATAATCATAAAGGAAATGGATTATGCTTACCAAATGTGGAGGAAAAACTCAAGATCAGCCCTTGAATCTCGGATTTCTAGAGAGAGAAAGTGAGAGAGAAAAGAGTTTGATCTTCTTGTGAAATGAGAGCAAATGAGAGAAAATGAGGAGAGAGGATGAATATCCAACTCTCAAAACGTGGAGATGGCTTGTGAGGGAGGTAAAAGTACAAGGAAGTGACAAGGTATGGTGGGGAGGAGTGTGGGTTAATCATGGAGTGGGTATGGGGTTGCTTGTGTCATAAAATAAGGTAAAGTCAACACTCTACCTTCGTACTTCACCTACTCTTATTTGGATAACATTTTACCCTTAAAATATGATTAAATCATTAGTTTAAGGGTCTTATATTTTAAAATAAAGTTTTGGGTGAAAATCCCATGTTAAAACAATTAAAAACGGGTCTTAAACGCAAAATTACGCGAAACCGGGTGAAAAATGAGCTTTCCAGCGAGATCCTTCGGACCTAGGCCGAGGTTCGGTCCCTAGGCCGAAGTTCGGTCAGGTGTGTGCACGGTTCGGAGGCGAGAGACGCGAGACAGAAGGAAGAAGCGAAGCGAGGATCTGTCTGAGGCTCGGTCCGAAGAGAAGTCAGAGGCGAAAGTCAGGAGGTTCGGTCCGAAGAGAAGCCAGAACCGAAGGAACTGTAGTGAACAGTAACTTCGGTTCGGACCTTCCTTCTATGTGAGGTTCGGCTCGGATGAACAGTGCTCTCGGTTCGGACCGTCATGAATAGTACTTTCGGTTCGGAGGGTTCGTTTCCTTAAGTCCGTTTTTCGCGTAGACTTCAGTTTTTGGGCTATTTTCGCCAAATTCGGGGGTCGAAATGCCCCGAGTGATTATAGAAAGTTGGGGAGAGATTTCGAGAGAGATTAGAGAGAGATTCCACATACTCAGAGAGATTTGGGAGAGATTTGACATTCTTGGAGAGATTTCACATACAGAGAGATATTTGGGAGAGATTTCACATACTTAGAGAGATTTGGGAGAGATTTGACATTCTTGGAGAGATTTCTCATACAAAGAGAGATTTGGGAGAGATTTCACATACTTAGAGAGATTTGGGAGAGATTTGACATACTTGGAGAGATTTCACATACAAAGAGAGATTTGGGAGAGATTTCACATACTTAGAGAGATTTGGGAGAGATTTGACATTCTTGGAGAGATTCCTCATACAAAGAGAGATTTGGGAGAGATTTCACATACTTAGAGAGATTTGGGAGAGATTTGACATACTTGGAGAGATTTCACATACAAAGAGAGATTTGGGAGAGATTTCACATACTTAGAGAGATTTGGGAGAGATTTGACATTCTTGGAGAGATTCCTCATACAAAGAGAGATTTGGGAGAGATTTCACATACTTAGAGAGATTTGGGAGAGATTTGACATACTTGGAGAGATTTCACATACAAAGAGAGATTTGGGAGAGATTTCACATACTTAGAGAGATTTGGGAGAGATTTAACATTCTTGGAGAGATTCCTCATACAAAGAGAGATTTGGGAGAGATTTCACATACTTAGAGAGATTTGGGAGAGATTTGACATACTTGGAGAGATTTCACATACAAAGAGAGATTTGGGAGAGATTTCACATACTTAGAGAGATTTGGGAGAGATTTAACATTCTTGGAGAGATTCCTCATACAAAGAGAGATTTGGGAGAGATTTCACATACTTAGAGAGATTTGGGAGAGATTTGACATACTTGGAGATGGAGTGAAAACGATAGAGAGAGGTTTCATTGGTGACCTTTTTGAGTGTCCGGCTACGCACTGCAAGGTCCGTAAACCCCGTTAAGCCTTGTTTAAGGATCTTGCATACTCCCGATGAGTATGTAACATTGTTTTATTGGTTTGGCTCTCCACGTACCACCGTTTTAGGTTAAGGAGATCTAAATGTACGCACTTTTCGATTTATGATTTCTTATTAGAATAGAGAGTTGTTTAGAAGTTACATAACGTAAACTCTAGTACTCATGGCAAATTGAGTTGAACTGTTTGACTTGTTGACTTTAGTTGACTTTGACTTGCTTGAAAATTGACGGTTGTCACATCATCCCCCCGTTAGAGGGAATTTCGTCCCGAAATTTGAATTTAGGCAAGGAGTTGGTAAATGACTAAGGTCGGCTCTACATTATTTTGATTCTGACTAAGAAATGAGTTATTATACACGAAATCTTAGCTCATACACATTATGATATAACCAATACTGGGCGGATAGTAAAATGTGTGATTCTACTTCAGTTTCACATCCCAACGAGGAAAGGAAACTAAGTCAGAATTCTCACATGTTATTATCTACCAGGTATTCGTTATATATAACTGGGGAATGTATAAGTGAGGAAATCATAGCAAATAACTTAGTAATCCTTCTTACTACGAGGGTAGATAAGCAAGTCACTTACAACGATAACGATGAACTGATCCTAGTAAGAATGACACATCCTATGAATACTGCGAACGGGTTGGTCCTATCCGAGGGGTATCACTACGGACTTGTAGTGTCCGCATCGAATTTGGAGGGTTGTCCTCGGACATCCTTTTCCAATACTCGCGACTGGTGATATTCAGATCTCAGGTCTGATTCCTAAAGGTACCTCGTTCCTTGTGGTTGGTCGGCCTATTCGTTTAAGTGAGGCAGATAGTGAAAGTTTCTACTGGAGATATCGTCAGGGCCTCTGAAGTTAATGGAACTATGAGCAATTTGCCTTTCTATTTGAAGAATAAGAACAGAGCCTTCCAGGGTGAAAAGCTTGGTTCTTCAATTTTATTGTTGAGTAGTTCGACAGGTTTGACCTAAGAGTTCTTGTAGCTCGGTAGGAAGCATGTGGGTTTGGTTTACACGATTAGGCCTTCTTAGATGGTAGGACATTTACTCGCCCTCCTGGGCTACCTTGGCCCGAAGTTCATGGCAGAACTCGTACCATGTCTTTCCCAAGCTTCTGTGCTTGGACCTTGTCTGCTACATGCGTGACATTCCCAAGGGTTTCCTGTAAGCACTTGTGATAAGGTTTCGGAAGTATAACACTCCTCTGATGCGTGTTTTGGGGTTCCATAGCAAAAGATAATCCGTAGGTTCGATCTGGATGTTTATGAGAGACGGAGGTTTCGATGTTTGGAGGGGTTAGGTGAAAGGTCCTTTTATAGATGTTAAGTTGGGAAGATGAGGGCTATATCAATGAAGATTGAATGACGACAGCAATATCTTTTTAGATAAAACTAGCTAAGCTGTATTCGCAAGGAGAGATCACTAGAGTGATAGAGTATCTTGTGTTTCTTTTTAGGGTGATAAACTTTGTTTGATGTTATCATTATCGTAGATGATTTATACCACAGTGCCTAGTACTGGCGGCAGGTGTGTTTCGAGAATTAGTAATGATATTTGACATCATGACCCCTGACAGGTCTCCCTATGATCGAATGGTATATGAACGTCGTATGTGATCTGATGTTGGGGAATCGTCGAGTGGGTGGCCCCACTCAATTCTTACTACTAGACACGGATTAGGAGTCGGGATGAAATTATTTGTTTTCAAGGCTTTAGTATTTTGATTATAGTTAACCCCGATGTATGTACAAAGTCATCATATCTTACAGGTAATGATCCTAAAATCATATATGAATGCATTTGGTTTGATTTAAACGAGAGAGTATTTTAACTACTTTTAGAAAATCATGGATTTTGGTAAGTATAAAAAAAAAATTTATTACAAACACATGATACTTAAACGTTTTTGTCGTTGGAAACATCACAAAAGTCCTAATATGGTTCCCTATTACCCTTGCTGGTTCGTTGGTTATGCTCCTCCGCTTTCCCCGTCATTCCTCTCAGTTGGACAGTTTCTCTTGAAGTGTCCCGCTTCGCCACATAGGAAGCACACTGGAATTACCTTGGTACTGGGTGTTGAAGTGATGTACTGAGTCGGGGTCCTACAGAAACGGGCGGTGTGCCCTTTCCTGTTACAGTTTTTACAGTGTATCTCTCGGCAAGCTCCTGTGTGATGGAAGCCACATTGGTTACACTTTGGGAGTGAACCCTTATATGGTCTGGCCGGTGTCTGGGTGGTAGACCTCGTGGCTAGTATTGGGGCATGTGTCGTGACTGCTGTTGCGATGGTAGGGGTGGCCATAGGTTGTTGTCTTTTAGTGGATCTTTGAGATTGGTGGTGCTCTTTCATGTTCCAAAACTTTCTCTTCTTGTTCGTAGGTTTGATACCTGAGGTATTTTTGCTGGCGGACACCCGTTGGTGTTCCTGAATATTACCACTATCTGTATTGTCAGCACCGCTTCCATTTCTGCTGGCGTTGCTAGCATTGAACTGTGCCACGACAGCTGCCACGGCTGCCGTGATTGCAGCTTGAAAAGTAGCAGCGTCTATCTGTAGAGTTGGCGCCTTGCTAGTTGGTTGGTTGCCTCTTGGTGAAGACATAGCTCTGTTTCACGATGAAAAACATCTTCGTTAGTGGAAATGATTATCTTAAGTGCATCCTTACAATTTATATTAACGCATATAAATTTTTGCACATTACTGTACTACTCCTAGTGTTTCCGCTAACATTCTTGAATTAGGGTTACAGCAGTGGGTAGGGGTAGGTTTCATACGGGCGTCAACCTTTACCCATCTTAGAATCATGTGTGTCCAAACACGCTTGGCTGGGGAGTTTTGATGGAATCCGGTGCATTAGTGCTGGTATGATCGCACCCATAAATCTATGATGAAGGAACTTTTCAACAAAATGTTTTAAGGGTGAGATGATAATGAGTTTTTAGAATGGCTATACGTCGTGAGTTTCTAACTAAGTTTTGTCTTATATTGATTTGTAACGTAATTTGGTCGTTAGGGGCGTTCTGAAAATAATTCATAACGGGAGTCTTTTTATGGAAACCCATGAATTTTTAGTAGTTCTGCACCCAAGTGGTGCCTTATAGCTGACCCAGGCTAGGTCCTTATTATGACCAATTGGAGCACGTTTTCGAAGATTTGACTTGCATCCCTATGATGCAGTCCTAATACAGAGTAGAAGTAAGTTCAGGTAGTGATCCTTTGATGTTTGTTGTTTGAAACCGGGTTCCATTGGTTGGTGAATGACATGATCCAACCTTGGAGAGAAGATCAGGAACGATTATGGAGCTAGATTACTCTAGTCTTACAACTTGAATAGAGTGGGTTTTAGGCAGGCTCCTATGGCAGCACGATGGGAGTGTTTGAACAAAAAGGTGACACAGAATTTGGCTGATTGATACGTCATTGATGTTTAAGATGTAACAAATTAGGGAAAAATTGACCTTGTAGAGGGTCTTATATTATATCAAAGCAGGGGTGTCTTGGCCGCCTAAAGGCCTTACTAAAGGCACCTACAGTACAAGATAGTTTCATAGGAAATACCACATAGGGCATAGATAGGGAAAATGATTCCTTTTTTTTTTAACATGAAATGAAGTAAGGTATCTACTACTGGCGGCGGTCATTTTTCTTATGATTTCTCAGTTCTGCTAGCTGCCGCTCCATATCAGGCATGTACCTTTCGTACACCCTCTGGCGTACTCGGAGTTTTATGACATCGGTTCGTGATTCAGCCAGTGCTTGCAGCAGGGTTTCATAGTCTTTCACAGACTTTTCACGAGTGTGATCAAGGCGATTGGTGCGGATTGTATGTATTCTGGCATTTGCATCGACCTCTGCGATACTATGGAGAGTTGTTCTGCCCCGAATCTCGTCTCAGGCAACTCTACAGACCAGGATTGGAAAAATTTTATCTGCTGGGGTTCCTTCGTTTATGTTGCAGAAGTTTCGATCTCCATCGAATGACATAGGTTGGTCTTGCTCTTCGCTCCAGATTTCCAAGCACTCTACCCAAGGAGGCATCGGGCCTTGAAAAGCCGGTCGAGGATTGGGATTGGGAACACGGGTCATCGAGGATAGGTTCACCATTTCAGGTTCGGGTCGAAACCGTCAGCAAGGCCTTCATCTTGGTGACCATCCACAGGGATTGGGTGATCATTCTCTGGCTCCTCTCCGAGCCATTCAGTATTGTTGTGGCTAGGGTAGTACGGGTCGTCGTGGGGATGAAATCCAGCCATGATATCTTCGCGAGAAATGGGGATATAAGAAGTAACTAAGTAGATGTACTAATTAGATAATTATAAGATGATCTTTATCAGGTACTTCAATACATTGTTTAGTGCATACTAGTCATATGTATTTGGGACAGGATAGACCTTCGAATAAGCGATCCTAACTCTAAATCCCCAATCCAACAAGAACAGGAAGTAAAGCAAAGATCCACAGATTCTAAGCCTATGACGTCCTGGATACATATAATTTTAATGTATCCACTAAGCAATTATTAACCTATTGATAAAAATCTATTTAGTTCTCAGATAAGTAATTATAATAACACCAAATACCCCTATGGTATTTCATTGTGGTAGTGTTGGTAAGTTTTTAGACTTGTTGCCATATCACAACCATTCTTGGGCATGTGCTAATCACTCCTCGGACGAGCATAGTTGATCAAGCTATGCCAATCCCAAGACTGACCATACATCCCCGAGCTTACCTGTGATATCCAACAATCATTACTTTTGTTTTGTTCTAGAACGACGTGACCCTAGTATGTATGCATGCGTGTATACTTTTAATAAGAAACTACTTATTTCTAAAAGTATAGTTGTTTTGAAAACATAAAATCAGAGACTCTAGTCCCAATGCATTTATAGTTTGTATATCTTATGTGGTTCGATATACTGAGTTCACTATAAACAATGCTCTGATACCAATCTGTCGCACCCCCAAACCAAGGATGGCGGAAACGTTCGAGGGTGGAGGACTTCATGTAGAGTATCACAACAATGAGTATAATAGTGCTCAAAGTAAATACAACCATCATAAATAGAACTGAAAAAGTTACACCAATGTATATGTTTTACAGGATTCAAATCAATTACATTGTGAAACAAAATGAACTGTTTGACGATTTATCGTCCCATCCTCAAAACGTTGTTGGTTTCCTGTTTTCACTGAATTCCTGAGAATACAAGTAGTTTTGAAAAGTGTCAACACAAAGGTTGGTGAGTTCATAAGAGATTTTATTGGAGAAATAAACCGTTTTCCTTGTAAAAATGATATGATATGTATTCAGAAAATCCAATATTTTCTTTATAAAATTTATGTAATGTAGTCTTATAACCGACGACCAAAATGTATAAGTAACCTTTCTTATTAAAGGAAAATAAAATGTGCTTAAATTGACATAAACGCACTTGAATTAAATGATGTTCCCACAAATTCTTATATTTGTTAATACTTAATGTATATGTAGTCCTAAGTCTCAGGACCGAGAAAATAACAAGTATCATCTATACTTAAAGTTATAAATGTGGTTTCAAATGATGTGTAGTCATAAATACCAAAAACCGAATGTAGACAGTAATATCGGTACTTATTGAGATAAAAGTGATTTTAAAATCGACATAAAACCCATTAAAGTTTTATAAAAATCCCGTAAACTTTATGTATTGTTATATCCTTATGTGAGCCGTTATAATCATACTTAAGACTAAATGGACCTGCCACGACGTTTCTCAGACGTCGTAAGACTGAAATGACATTTGTCACAGAACTACTTCAGACATCGCCTTCTTCTTATGATCAAACTTTTCGATCATAGCATGTCTTTCGTTGCCATTGTCTATATCCATAGAGGTCTCGAAGGCAGATTCACCAATCAACTTTGCTTTTTTTATTGCGCCAAATCATTGCAGATTCAGCAGGAATAAGCATACAGGTGAGATCTATAAGGGTCACGTCGTAGTTCATCATATAGTACTCTCTTACGAACTCACTATATGAGTTGGGAAGTGACTGAAGAACCCAATCAACAGCCATTTCCTCACAGACAATGGATCCCAACATTCTTAACTTATCAATGTGTGACTTCATCCCTAGGACGTGTGCACACAAGGACTTTCCTTCTTTATGTTTACTTGCCAAAAGGGCTTGAGTGATCTTGAACTTTTCAAGCCTTTGAACTTGTGGGTTAGGGAGAATAATTGGAGGAGGAGGAGGAAGTGAAGCATGATCTCTTGTTCCTCGATCGAATCGTGGAATGTCATCTTCATGTGGAATGCTTGTTCCACGGGATTTGAGAAGACCATAGTTGTCGAACTTTGACATCTACAAAACGAGAGAAAAATGAATTCAAGTTAGTAGATAGATTGTGTCCTTGGTAGATCACCCAAATGAAATTCCAAGGCTAGGACCCAACACAATACGCTACAACCTAGAAAAGGGATGCCGTAATCTAGTTGCAGAATATTTGAAGGTAAGTGAATGACGATTCACTAATTTCCACCATGAAAAACGAAAAAGAAATTTAAGTTTTAAATCTATGAAAACTCCTAGATCCTTTGAGATACATTGAACTTTCAATGGCATGTTTATATCTCGATATGCCCCTCTTGTTTGTGACTGGGATGCCGAGGATCACAAAGCGGGTGTGAATAACCATGCAAACTACATGGTGCCCTCACATGTTACAGTCACCTATTCTATGTGCCGGTAAACCACACACGCTCCACCGAACTATGACAAACATTGAGTCACCCTTTGCTACCTTTGCTTAGACCCATTTAGTGTGCCGGTTAACCATACACGCTCCACTAACGTCTTCGCAAGGGCACAAAGTGTAATTTCATGGAATTGCATCAATTCACTTTTGCCTAAGTAACTAAGATTGGGAATTTTATGAAAACATTTAGTTACTTTAGTAATTCATTATACTTATAATGGAAGGTTTCGTCCTATCCTACCCGTTCGGCTAACGACCCTCCACTAGTCAAGAGTGCGGTGGGTAAGAGTGGATACCCATTCAATCGCCATTTTATAGGCAATTTCCTTAAACACCCCTTATAGACTAGCTTCGTGAATGAGGCCTACTAACGGTAAGACTGACTTTTACTCATACATATATATAATGTTAGACTTTTAATGTTATATATATAGTATAGGGTGTATTTTAACACTTTTAAAATACTAGGTGGTCTAATTTAACAATTATACTTTTAATTCAATTAAATTGTAAACCTAAACTTTTATGGATTTATTAAACTTCTTTTAATTATACACCTTAATTAATTAACAAAACCATAAGGGTGTGATTTGAACTTTTTCAAAACTATACTAGAGTTTTAGAATTTAACATTCCTAATTAAACTTTTAATCAACTTTTAAATTCCAAAACATGAGGGCAAGTTTTTGAAACCTTTTTTCAAAACATTAGGGTTTCAACTATTTAAATTTCAAAACTACAAAACTATTGGGTTCAAATTTAAACTATAAAACCTAAAGGGCAAAATATGAAACTTTTCATAACAACAAGGATCAAATAACAAATAATCATTTAATTACATAATTATCCATATTTGATTTGTTTAATGATTTCTTGCAAAACAATTTATCAATTTACTCAAAATAATTAATCAATTATCTTATAAGGAAACAATTATCTTATTAATTGATAAATATCTTCAATTAGATCAAAATTATAGTCAAATATATCATATAATCGGATTAATATTGATCTAACATGATAAGGTAATTATCCCAATGCAAAAACAGCAAGAAATCCCGAGATAAGCTCTATATGACGAGTTGACTCGTCGAGTCAAGCCTGGACTCGTCGAGTCACCTTGGACTCGACGAGTTCAGCTATGGACTCGGCGAGTCCAGCCTCCAAAACACCAAAAATCGAATTTTCTAGTTATACAATGCATCAATACAATTGAAACCAAGCTAGGCTCTGATACCACTGATGGGTTTTGGTCATAAGACATACTATGTGCTCATACAAACCCTAATGCTTGGATCTAGGTTTCTCTATTGTACATGCTTTGAATTCAAGACTATAAACCCTAATTCTAGCATATAGAAATCAATATTAACATATAATAAGGTTTAAGATATTACCTTGATTGTTATGTAGCAATAACAATTCAATTCCTCCTTGAATTGACCTTGGAAAGCTGAGAGTCACAAGTGTCACTCCTCTAATGGCTTACAAACACCATAAGCAAGTGGAGAAGGTATATAGAGAGAGGAGGGAGGTTAGAATTCGTCCTTAGGACCTCTTGGGAAGGGTTGGAGGAATTCCTAAGCCCTATGGGGTTTATATAGGTGTAAAGATTAGGGTTTTAGTCCTTATCCTTATCTAGTTGCTTGCCCACCAAGCAACCATAAGATAAGTCTTAGAAACCCTTATCCTAGTCGAATTCTAAGGGATTTACACCTCAAATTCGTTCACCATATATATAAGATAATCCTTACCTTATTTTGTAACTATCACATAATTACAATTCAGCCCCTCTAGTTTAATTAATTACACTTGATCACAAAATTAATTCTTAATTAATTATTGACCAATATTAATTAAACAAATATGATTTCTCCTTTAATATATTATTCTTATAACATATTAATAAATCATATTATCCTCTCTCTCTATATATTTCTCCAATCAATTTGATTTGGTGAAGGCAACCCAAAAGGACCATGCACCATCGGGTCAAGTACATACCAAAATAGTTATGGACTTAGACACTAATCCAACAGTCTCCCACTTGGATAAGTCTAACAACTATTGTGCGTATGACTTCGGATCCCGATCTGCAATCGTAGCTTTCCAAAGCCGCTGTCAACTCTGATCATATCAAATACGCGTGTCCTTAGATAAGGGATCATATATTCCTCCATTCTAGATATCATATGAGATATGATTTCAAATCATTCTCTTTGTACTATATCTCGATTCCCGATTTATGACGACAAACTAATTGAACAAATCAAATTAGCCCTAGCCCGGCCGAGCATTTACGTTTGTCATCACTAAACCATCGAGGGGCCCAAAGATATCGCTTTTATCCTACTTTGAATAAAAGGAATGGATAAACTTTGATACAATGCTTGCACTCACGCACCGAATTACACACAACAATATGTTTTATAACACCAAGTTACTGGTGCGTTTACATATTATCAATGTGCAACCGATTCGCAAGATACAACTCACACATCTCGGTTTCAAGAATATAAGATGTTATCTTCTCACCAATCACTCGTGATACAATCCATGGAGTGATCCAAGTGAGCGTGGGTCTAATCCAATGCTCAAATCACATTCATAAGCACTCATGAACGTTGCAGCAAACATTTGCTTATGTCTAATACTCTTTTAGACAATCCACACACCAATTCACGACAGTCTTCATTCATATCTACTTCCAACATATGAACGACTGTGGCCCGTTTGAATAATTCGATTATTCTTAATAAACTCAATTATTCTGGAAGTCAAAACATGCAAAGTGAAACACAAGAATAATATTAATCCCATATGGCCTCAAACCTTTGAGTATAAATAAAACGCCTTTTATTTATCACCATATTGATTACTCATTATTTGTCGTTTCGGGTAATCAACTTCTTACTTGAATTCCAACACTTGTCCCATGCTCCTAGCATGAACACAATGTTTACCTATGGTTCTTACTTTGTGAAATAGATCTCATTGAATACATTTCCAATCCTTCTCATTTCACAACTCCAAATCCGTTTTTCATAAGTCAAAGAATATCAAATTCTTGCTACTTATAGAATATGCTAGATTCTAACATTCTATGCAACTATCCTTTCGTAATGTCACTGCACCAAAGTCACAAAGACTATTGCCAATGATATTACAAAGTCCTCTATCGGAGATTGTTACAAGACAATTCCATAGACGTGATGTCTCTCACTCAAAGTACATTCTTTGAACATCCTTTTGCATAGAAGTTTCTAATCTAGTCATAGATTTCTCAATATTCAATTCCCAATATGGACACACTTTCATATGTTCCATATGACAACTCATTCTTAATAGAATCTTATCTATTCGTAATGATGTCGATACGGTCCATCCAATATGGAAACATTTCCATATTTTCCAATACTATACTTCCAACTACTCACAAGCGACCAATCCTTGTCGAACTTTGGGTTGTCCTTTGATAGTTGTTTAATTGTTTTAGTCAAAACCAATTCTAGTCCCTTTTCCCTCTAAATGCGCTCGGCATTTGGAAAATTTTAGAATGGTCAAAAATTAAAGCATTTGCAATCGATCCTATACCCGAAACGTATGGGACACGACGCATAATGTTTTATTTGCTATGTTCTCAAAATTCGAATTGTGAAGAGGGATGCCGTAATCATAATCGAAATTTTAAGAACACACTAAGTACCTTTGACTAAATTTTATTAACATTCCACAACCTAAGCCTTTAGATTTGAAATGAAGCATAATATTCTCTCCCTTAATTATAGCAAAACAATTCTTCAACTATTGCGACTTTGCAAAGTATGACTCTTGTTTTCTATAATTAATATTGCTAACCTTGCAATACTTTCCTTAATAATCATACAATCATAACTTTTATGCTCCCACTATCATGATGATTATTATAAAACATAACACTTATGCTCCCACTAGCTTCGACATGTATTCATAAACATCTCAACTTTCAGAAAACAATACTTATTGAATTTCTTAAGTTCATGTTTCTAATACTTAGTGCTTTGATAATCCTTTATCAATGCTTCTTGAACTTATACACATTTGCCTTCGATAGTTCATATGTGTGTCTAAACAATTAAGACTAATTGCCAAACCTCACAATTCAAATTATGGAAAGGGATACCGTAACCATAATCGAATTCGAGAATGCAATTTTACAATCACTATCTTCTTGAAATCTTTCTTAGTGAAAGCATTTCCTCACGATCATTTTCATGAAGGAGGAAATCTTATGACACTTAGATTTAAACGGTGTATGTGTTCCTATCCATGTGAATTTGTTAAAAACCAAAGTTTACGACAAATTCAAACTCATATGGACCGAACTTTCTTAATCTTGATTTCTTGCCTTATGGTAGCACAGCTGCCCACCATGTCTTCCAAGTAGTTAAGCAGCTCGCCCTTTCCTATCAATGTACCTTTCATCGATTAAGGTGCTTTGCCATTTATGCGTTCAAAATGAGAACTCATAGAACTCTCATGCATAATTAACTCGATTGGATTGGCACAGGATCAAATAATGTCATCACGATAGGTTGTAAACCTTAACTCGTGTGCTAGTGATGATCGATAAGGTTTATTTGATTTGTTCTTGAAACCTTTCAAGACCATTAAGACTCCCACTGACTCTTTGACATATAAGATTCTCTTGTCAAAACATTTCTTGACAAACAAATATTCAAGAGTTAGTGTAGCTTTTATCAAAACTCTTCATAAATTGGTCCTAGTTGGTCTTTGTCTTATCCAAGGCATCACAACTTACCACATTTAATGAATGTTTTAAACCTTATTAATACTTTTCACTCATTGTCACAATCTTAACTCTAAGACTTGTTTTGGAACGAAGTATGATTGACTTCTTGATTTGACCATTTCTTCAATCTTTGATTCCTCTTCTCATACAATTGTACTAAGACTTACTTAGAGGATCAATTGAGATATGGTCCTTAATCATTAAGACCTATCATAAAACATAAAAGGTACTCTCCCTTCTTCTTAGAATGGAGAAACTTTTATCTTTCTGCCTACTTGATTCTTTTTATTCGTTCTACTATTGATCTAAACCCTTTAATCAATTCAGAATTACACTTAATCTTGTAAGTATAATCATTTTTACTAAACTTTTAGTAAATCACGACGAATATCATTGTTACTCTTATGGTGGACTTGATCAACACGCAACATTGTGTGCTCGATCTCTTAGCCCTTCACTTGACACTTTGTCAATGAATTTGTCTAATTTCCAAATATGAAATTTCTCATTCATCGTGCAACCAAGTTGCGTGATTCCAAATTTCTGTCCAATTAAAACTTTGGGCGATGAGAAACTCTCCCTATTTGGTAAATTCTCGACTTTCCATAAATAATATAATAAGAACCAAATCCATTATTGCTAATAATAGAAACATTTTAACATCAATTTTTCATACACGCCATAGTAAGGATAAATAAATCAAAATTTAAAATCAAAAATTTATTTTATTGCGGAAAAAATGTTGTCCTTACAATGCAACTCATTGAAAAACTTATGCTAATACATCTTTCTTAGGAATCTAATTCTAACTCTAAGTAGTAGCTCAAGAATCTAATCTTCAAGAAATGCGATCGAAATCCATTCCTTTACGGTTAGATTTTGCTCACTTCTTCCCTTAAGCTCCCTTTCTTTTCTTCGATCCTACAAAACATCAATTGTAATCTTATTACATTATGTATTAAGAATCTAGAATAGAAGCTTAAAAGAGTTAGTAAATGGATTTTACCTATATTAGAGCCATACGTTTCGACTCTCCCATCTCTTAGATTTCTTAGGTAAATGGGGCAGCTTCGTCTCCAATGCCCCTTCTCTTGGCAATAAAAGCAAATCAACTCTTTTGGAACAGGACATGGAACTACTTCAGACATCGCCTTTCTCTTATGATCAAACTTTTCGATCATAGCATGTCTTTCGTTGCCATTGTCTATATCCATAGAGGTCTCGAAGGCAGATTCACCAATCAACTTTGCTTTTTTTATTGCGCCAAATCATTGCAGATTCAGCAGGAATAAGCATACAGGTGAGATCTATAAGGGTCACGTCGTAGTTCATCATATAGTACTCTCTTACGAACTCACTATATGAGTTGGGAAGTGACTGAAGAACCCAATCAACAGCCATTTCCTCACAGACAATGGATCCCAACATTCTTAACTTATCAATGTGTGACTTCATCCCTAGGACGTGTGCACACACGGACTTTCCTTCTTTATGTTTACTTGCCAAAAGGGCTTGAGTGATCTTGAACTTTTCAAGCCTTTGAACTTGTGAGTTAGGGAGAATAATTGGAGGAGGAGGAGGAAGTGAAGCATGATCTCTTGTTCCTCGATCGAATCGTGGAATGTCATCTTCATGTGGAATGCTTGTTCCATGGGATTTGAGAAGACCATAGTTGTCGAACTTTGACATCTACAAAACGAGAGAAAAATGAATTCAAGTTAGTAGATAGATTGTGTCCTTGGTAGATCACCCAAATGAAATTCCAAGGCTAGGACCCAACACAATACGCTACAACCTAGAAAAGGGATGCCGTAATCTAGTTGCAGAATATTTGAAGGTAAGTGAATGACGATTCACTAATTTCCACCATGAAAAACGAAAAAGAAATTTAAGTTTTAAATCTATGAAAACTCCTAGATCCTTTGAGATACATTGAACTTTCAATGGCATGTTTATATCTCGATATGCCCCTCTTGTTTGTGACTGGGATGCCGAGGATCACAAAGCGGGTGTGAATAACCATGCAAACTACATGGTGCCCTCACATGTTACAGTCACCTATTCGATGTGCCGGTAAACCACACACGCTCCACCGAACTATGACAAACATTGAGTCACCCTTTGCTACCTTTGCTTAGACCCATTTAGTGTGCCGGTTAACCACACACGCTCCACTAACGTCTTCGCAAGGGCACAAAGTGTAATTTCATGGAATTGCATCAATTCACTTTTGCCTAAGTAACTAAGATTGGGAATTTTATGAAAACATTTAGTTACTTTAGTAATTCATTATACTTATAATGGAAGGTTTCGTCCTATCCTACCCGTTCGGCTAACGACCCTCCACTAGTCAAGAGTGCGGTGGGTAAGAGTGGATACCCATTCAATCGCCATTTTATAGGCAATTTCCTTAAACACCCCTTATAGACTAGCTTCGTGAATGAGGCCTACTAACGGTAAGACTGACTTTTACTCATACATATATATAATGTTAGACTTTTAATGTTATATATATAGTATAGGGTGTATTTTAACACTTTTAAAATACTAGGTGGTCTAATTTAACAATTATACTTTTAATTCAATTAAATTGTAAACCTAAACTTTTATGGATTTATTAAACTTCTTTTAATTATACACCTTAATTAATTAACAAAACCATAAGGGTGTGATTTGAACTTTTTCAAAACTATACTAGAGTTTTAGAATTTAACATTCCTAATTAAACTTTTAATCAACTTTTAAATTCCAAAACATGAGGGCAAGTTTTTGAAACCTTTTTTCAAAACATTAGGGTTTCAACTATTTAAATTTCAAAACTACAAAACTATTGGGTTCAAATTTAAACTATAAAACCTAAAGGGCAAAATATGAAACTTTTCATAACAACAAGGATCAAATAACAAATAATCATTTAATTACATAATTATCCATATTTGATTTGTTTAATGATTTCTTGCAAAACAATTTATCAATTTACTCAAAATAATTAATCAATTATCTTATAAGGAAACAATTATCTTATTAATTGATAAATATCTTCAATTAGATCAAAATTATAGTCAAATATATCATATAATCGGATTAATATTGATCTAACATGATAAGGTAATTATCCCAATGCAAAAACAGCAAGAAATCCCGAGATAAGCTCTATCTGACGAGTTGACTCGTCGAGTCAAGCCTGGACTCGTCGAGTCACCTTGGACTCGACGAGTTTAGCTATGGACTCGGCGAGTCCAGCCTCCAAAACACCAAAAATCGAATTTTCTAGTTATACAATGCATTAATACAATTGAAACCAAGCTAGGCTCTGATACCACTGATGGGTTTTGGCCATAAGACATCCTATGTGCTCATACAAACCCTAATGCTTGGATCTAGGTTTCTCTATTGTACATGCTTTGAATTCAAGACTATAAACCCTAATTCTAGCATATGGAAATCAATATTAACATATAATAAGGTTTAAGATATTACCTTGATTGTTATGTAGCAATAACAATCCAATTCCTCCTTGAATTGACCTTGGAAAGCTGAGAGTCACAAGTGTCACTCCTCTAATGGCTTACAAACACCATAAGCAAGTGGAGAAGGTATATAGAGAGAGGAGGGAGGTTAGAATTCGTCCTTAGGACCTCTTGGGAAGGTTTGGACGAATTCCTAAGCCCTATGGGGTTTATATAGGTGTAAATTAGGGTTTTAGTCCTTATCCTTATCTAGTTGCTTGCCCACCAAGCAACCATAAGATAAGTCTTAGAAACCCTTATCCTAGTCGAATTCTAAGGGATTTACACCTCAAATTCGTTCACCATATATATAAGATAATCCTTACCTTATTTTGTAACTATCACATAATTACAATTCAGTCCCTCTAGTTTAATTAATTACACTTGATCACAAAATTAATTCTTAATTAATTATTGACCAATATTAATTAAACAAATATGATTTCTCCTTTAATATATTATTCTTATAACATATTAATAAATCATATTATCCTCTCTCTCTATATATTTCTCCAATCAAGTTGCTTTGGTGAAGGCAACCCAAAAGGACCATGCACCATCGGGTCAAGTACATACCAAAATAGTTATGGACTTAGACACTAATCCAACAATTTGTCCTCATGTTCTCACTTTAAAAATAGTTTTCACAAGAACTTATATATATATATATATATATATATATATATATATATATATATACACACACACACACACAACAAGCTGACAAAATCCCTCAACAATCGATACCGAACTTGAGCGACCAAGACGCCTCTTGACCTATTCCTCAACGTTTCCGAAAGGAACCACTGGCTACATTTAGTTCCTTGGCCAATATCTTCTTGTCGCGAAGAAGGATCTTGCATTACTGAATACATATGTATGATGGCAACTTGCTCTGCAACCCCGTATTGACCATTTCCTGAACCAAAGTTTTGCATACCCGAACTGCAGATCCCTAAGAACTCGGTACAACCCTGATACAGATATTTCCTGACCCTCGCAGCTGAAGAGAGAGCTGACCCATGAGAAGCTCTATCACTAGTAATAACCAGTTCTCCCCCACCTGAGATTAGAGCTCTCACCAACTTCCGCTCGTAATCAATCACGACGCCATTGGAGCCCAACCAATCCATCCTGATGATAACATTTAGTCCTCTCAAAGGAATCAACACCAAATCAATAGGAAACCACTCACCGAACATGTTCATGATACACCCACAAAAAAACCCTCGAAGCACTCACGGTACAGTCATCCGCAATATCCACCTCTAGAGGGGAATCCAAAGTCCCCGGAGCTTTTTGAAACTTCTTGCTGAGTGTAAGAGATACGAAGGATTGGGTAGCCCCTGAATCAAATTGAACATGAGCATACAATCTGTTGACCAAAAAGGTCCCTACAAAGGATCATAATAAACATAAGCATAAACAAGGAAAACAATAAAAAGATAGGGTTAGAACACATACCCGTACCTACATCCGGCGCTGCACGGGCCTCATCGATGGTTAGCTAAAAAGCCCTGCTCTTCACCACAGGAGCCTCCGCGTTGCCCTGACGGCCATCGGTAATCCTCAAGGTGGTTGGCGCAGGCGCCACCAGTGCTCCCCCAGACAATCTCGGACAATTGGCCTTTTATAGCCGGTCCGATTGTAATGAAAGCAAATTAGAGCCCTCTTGGGGCAATCCCTGCTCACGTGACCCGACTGGACACAACTTAAACATCCTGAAACTGTTGATCGGCAAGCTCTATTGTGTGTCTTGTTGCACTTGGCGCAACGGCCCTGGACTTGCTAGCCTCAGGAGTGGGTATCAGAGGTCTTGAGTCTCTTAGCCTGACCCAAAACTGTCTGAACCTACTCCGGCTTCCGCTTCGTTCGAAGCTCCAACTCAATCCCCCGCTCGCGAGACTTCTCAATCATGTCACTCATGATCTTGCACCTCGAATAGCTCACAAACTCCCTAATATCGTCCCTCAGCATATCATGATATCTCGGTTTCCTTGTCCCCTTATCCACAACATACTGCGGGACCAACAATGCTCTCTCCCCGAATTTGGCGGTAATCTCCGCCACCGTCTCTATAGTCTGGCGAAGGACCTAGAACTCCCTTGTCAGGTGTTTCACCTATATAGCTGGTGCAAACTCCCTTTGAAATCTCTAAACAAAGTCCTCCCATGTCATCACAACCACTACTTCCAACCCTACCGCTCGGGTAACCTCCTCACACCAGCCCCGCGCTTTGTCCGTCAGTAAGCAGGACGCGAATCCCACCTTTTCCCCCTCAGGGAAAAAGCTCGTGTGTTGAGCATTCTCCATGTCAGCGATCCAGCAATGATGAAGGTGAAGTTCGCGGCATGCACTTTTGTGGAGTCGGTATTCGAGATATGCGATTGCCCTGAGCAGATGAAGGTGAAGTTCGCGGCATGCACTTTTGTGGACCAAGCATTCACTTGGTGGAACGGACATGTGGAAGCCATGACGCTCCCTGTAGCCAACTCTATGCCGTGGGCAGAGATGAAAGAAATGTTAATGGCTGAGTACTGCCCACGAGGCGAAATACAGAAGATGGAGCAAGAGCTATGGAACCTCACTGTGCAGAATGCGAATATCGATGCCTACATATCGAGATTTAGTGAACTATCTCTGCTGTGCCCGGGTATGATCACCTCGGAAGGAAAGAAGATTGAGCGATTCATCTGGGGACTAACATCACCCATTCAAGGAAACGTGATAGATGCAAACCCGGAAACATTCGACAGTGCGAAGAGATTGGCGAAGAAGTTGTATGACCATAACACCAAGAAGGGTGAGAAGTCAGCGGAGACTGAGGGCAAAAAGGAAGGTGATGGCAAGAAAGGGAAGAACAACAAGAGGAAGGGACGTCAGGGCCCCGAAACCTCTAAAAAGCAGCAGATAGTGGCGGTTAATGCTGCCACTGCACCGGTTCCAGCCACACCACATGCTCCAGCCTCAGCTGCTTCAAATGCTTCAAAACCTTATTCCGGTAATCTTCCCAAGTGTAACAAGTGCGGTTTCCATCACCATGGAGAATGCAAGGAGTTTCAGTGCACCAGTTGCAATCGAAGGGGACACACTGCGAGGTACTGCAGGACTTACCCTCCCCAGAACCAAAATCAGGGAAACAACAACAACAACAACACCAATGCCGGCGGCAATAATGCAGGGCCTAGCCACACCTGCTTCGGGTGTGGGAGGACTGGGCACTTCCGCCGAGACTGCCCTAACAACAACAATCCCGGGAACAGAGGAACAGGAAGGATGCTGACCATGGGCCAAGGAGAGGCGGTTCAGGACCCCGCAGTTGTGACCGGTACGTTTCTCCTAAACCACACTTATGCATGCATCTTATTTGACACCGGAGCGGAGCGAAGTTTCGTAAGTGAGAAGTTTAAACATTTATTAAAACAACAACCCCAAAAGCTAAATGAAACCTATACGGTGGAAATGGCCAATGGGATAACCGAATCCACTAGGGAAATCTACATCGGATGTACCCTAACCCTTAACCAACACGTCTTTCGAATAGACCTAATGCCAGTATCAATTAGGAGTTTCGATGTGATCATCGGCATGGATTGGTTAAGCCCCCAGCATGCTGAGATTATGTGCCACGAGAAGGCCGTTCGTCTTCGTCTCCCAAATCATGAAACCCTAGTAATTTACGGAGACAAACCCAACATGAATCTTCGCCTCATCTCGTGCATCAAGGCACAAAAGCACCTACGAAAGAAGGATTCGGCATTTCTGGCTCACATAGTGGATAAAACCAAGGAAGAGACTAACATTCAAGATATTCCGGTAGCGTGTGAATTTCCAGACGTGTTTCCTGAAGATCTTCCGGGAGTACCCCCAGAGAGACAGGTTGAGTTTCGAATCGACCTCGTTCCAGGAGCAACTCCTCTCGCTAAATCACCCTATCGGCTGGCCCCTGCTGAAATGCAGGAATTGTCCAGCCAACTCAGTGAGCTTCTGGACAAGGGATTTATCTGACCTAGTTACTCGCCATGGGGAGCTCCAGTGCTCTTTGTCAAAAAAAAAAGGACGGATCTTTTAGAATGTGCATCGATTACAGAGAGTTAAACAAACTCACTGTTAAAAACCGCTACCCACTCCCACGAATCGATGATCTATTCGACCAACTCCAAGGAGCTAGTTATTTTTCTAAAATAGATCTACGGTCCGGATACCACCAACTCAAAGTCCGGGAAGAGGATATTCCGAAAACCGCTTTCCGAACCCGCTACGGACATTATGAATTCGTCGTAATGTCTTTCGGCCTAACAAATGCACCTGCCGCATTTATGGACCTAATGAATCGAATCTGTCGACCGTTCCTCGACAACTTCGTCATTGTGTTTATCGATGACATTCTCGTCTATTCTCGAAGCAAAGAGGAGCATGGCCAACATCTCCGACAAGTCCTAGAAACTCTGCGATCGGAAAAGCTTTACGCCAAACTCTCCAAGTGTGAGTTCTGGCTCCGGAGTGTGAACTTCCTAGGCCATGTAGTTAGCCAAGATGGAATTCATGTGGATCCCTCTAAGGTCAAAGTTGTTGAAGGATGGGCAACCCCGACGACGCCCACAGAAATTCGTCAGTTCTTAGGCCTAGCGGGCTACTATAGGAGATTCATTCAAAACTTCTCTAAGATCGCCAAGCCACTTACCTCGCTTACGCAAAAGGGCATACCATTCAAATAGACAGACAAACAAGAGATTTCATTTCGGACCTTGAAGCAAGCTCTCTGTAGCGCTCCTGTACTATCTCTACCTGAAGGAACGGAAGATTTTGTAGTCTACTGTGACGCGTCAAATTAGGGCTTAGGTTGCGTTCTCATGCAACGTGGAAGGGTGATAGCATACGCATCCCGCCAACTAAATACGCACGAAGTAAATTATACGACCCATGACCTAGAATTGGGAGCCGTGGTCTTCGCTCTAAAAATTTGGAGGCACTACCTGTACGGTACGAAGTGCACCATCTTCACGGACCACAAGAGTCTCCAGCACATCTTGAACCAGAAGGAGTTGAACATGAGACAACGAAGATGGGTTGAATTGCTAAACAACTACGAGTGTGAGATCAAGTACCACCCAGGCAAGGCCAACGTGGTAGCTGATGCATTAAGTCGGAAGAAGTACTCTAATCGCCGTGCGAGAACTCTCTCGATAACCATTCAATCTCATCTGGCCACTCAAATTGCAACAGTCCAGTCGGAGGCTATGAGGATGGAAAATAGAGCAAGCGAGGCATTACGCGGGATGGAGAAGAATCTTGAGACAAGGGAGAATGGAGTATACTACTTCATGAACCGAATTCGGGTCCCAAAAATCGGAGGATTTAGGGAGGTTGTTATGAAGGAAGCCCACAAGACACGATACTTCATTCATCCCGGTTCAGACAAGATGTATTTGGACATTAAACAACACTATTGGTGGCCTAACATGAAGGTGGAAATTGCGACCTACGTTAGTAAGTGCCTTACGTGCGCCAAGGTAAAGGTGGAGCTCCAGAAACCCTCAGGATTGTTACAGCAACCGGTAATCCCTAAGTGGAAATGGGAAGGGATTTCTATGGATTTCGTGACCAAGCTACCCAAGACGTCGGACGGACTGGACACCATATGGGTAATAGTCGACCGACTGACGAAGTCTGCCCATTTCCTGCCTATAAAAGAATCCTACAAGATGGAAAGATTGACACGTTTGTACATACGAGAGATCGTGAGACTCCACGGAGTACCAGTGTCTATTATCTCGGATAGGGACAGTAGATTCACTTCGCGCTTTTGGCAATCTCTCCATAAGGCACTAGGAACTCATCTCGACATGAGCACCGCGTATCACCCACAAACGGACGGTCAAAGTGAACGAACCATTGAAACGCTTGAAGACATGCTTCGCGCATGTGTGATAGACTTTGGGAAGTCTTGGGATACCCACCTACCTTTGATCAAGTTCTCATATAACAATAGTTATCATTCGAGCATCAAGGTGGCTCCTTTCGAAGCACTGTATGGGCGTAAATGTAGATCACCGTTATGTTGGGCTGAAGTAGGTGACACCCAGCTAGCATAAAACACATACGTCGGACAAAGCACTAACGGGACCGGAGATCATTCACGAAACCACGGAAAAGATCGTTCAAATCAGAGCTCGATTGCAAGCATCGCGTGACCGACAAAAGAGCTACGCTGATAAACGGCGAAAGCCCTTAGAGTTTCAGGTCGGTGATCGAGTACTGTTGAAAGTCTCACCCTGGAAAGGGGTTATACGTTTCGGAAAACGGGGAAAATTGAACCCACGATACATTGGACCTTTCGAAATCGTCGCCCGAATAGGTCCGGTAGCATACAGACTGCAACTACCCGCAGAGCTAAACGGTGTACACCCCGTGTTTCATGTCTCTAATCTGAAGAAGTGCCTATCAGATGAAACCCTCGTCATCCCACTTGACGAAATCGAAATCAATGAGAATCTCCTATTCGTTAAAGAACCAATTGAAATCATGGACAGGGAGGTGAAGCGTACTAAGCAAAGTCGCATCCCGATCGTGAAGGTACGGTGGAGCGCAAAGCGTGGACTAGAATTCACGTGGGAACGCGAAGACCAAATGAAGCAAAAGTACCCTCACCTATTCTAGCATACTCAAATCTAGCTTCCAAACAGAATTTCGGGACGAAATTCCCTCTAACGGGGGGGATGATGTCACAACTAGAAATTTTGTGTCATGTAATCTATACACTCAAGTAAATGTTGAATCAAAAATTTAAGAGCATGTGTGATACCTATTATTATGACATCAAAAACTTCAATCAAATACGTCATACAAGTACTACAAATAGTCATCAAACAATTGGAAACCCTAGAAGTTCTTGTTTAGGTTCATTTTGGACTAGGACTCCCTTATTGGACCCAAATGGACCAATAAGCTTCCAATTTGACTATCATGGGCTTAGAACCCTAATTGGGCTCTAATTGGACCCACAATCATTTATTTCAACATATTGGGCCATTTTGGGCCTAGAATGAAATGAATTAAAAGCTTTGATCCATGAATAACCTAAACTAGTCCAACAAAAATGTAAAAATCAATACTATATTCTTTTAGGTTAAAACTCACCCAAACTAACTCTAATATTGGGCTTAGGGGCAAAAAGCCCAAATTTTCCTTTTTCCTTCAAAATTCTCTGCCCATGGCCCAAGTCCAAGAAGAAATGGAGAAATGTTGACTATTTGCATGCCACCTCACTTATATCCAACATGTTTCCATGCACATCTTATACTTCTAGGAACATATCACTTCGAAGATCACTTCTTCTTTCCCTCTCTCACTCTCAGCCGAAACACACACACACACACATACACAAATCTCTCACAAATTCTCTCTAGAATACTCAAGAACACATCCTTCCTCTCCACTCAAAAATCTCGAAAATTAGGAGGCTTTCAAGAGGATATTTCCACAAACTCTTCATCTAAGGTAAGGTTATGCTTGGATCTATGACTTAGATTCTTTGTTTTATCAAAATCCCTTCCTAATCCATGCAAAAATCGTGATCTTGCATCCTAGAACCACCTCAAACTCGAGATCTTCAAGAAAAGGGTGCTAAGGCCAAAAATCACCAAGCTTTCTTCCATCTTTTCTTCAACAACCGAAACCACACCCTAAGGTGAGCTTCATACTCCCTATTTTTCTGTTTTATAAGTTTTGTGGGGGGGGGGGGGGGGAATACAAGTGTATATGTGTTTTGTATGCCTTGTATGATTTCTATGCTTATATGTGTGTTTTTGTGTGTTTATAATGTTGGATCTAGCCATAAACCCCTAAAAATCGAGATATACTTTATGTTAAATGATACTAGCATCAAATATATTTCTATATACAAAGTGTTCCAAGAAAAATAGCTAAATGGCTTAATAACATTTTCTATGGGCTAAAAACTCAATTTTTGGACATAAAATGTTAAAAATATAAAGTTAAAGGGCCCAAAATGAAACATTTCGAATTCTGATGGGTGAGATGAGTCAAAACAGTTTCCATAATGTATTTTCTGAAAATATACTTTTTTTGGAAGGTTAAAAACATAAATTAAAGCTTAATGGGCTAAAAATGACATTTTCGGCCCAATAGGGCCCAATATGCGAAATTTTCTGCTTTGAAGGGCCAAAACTGTGTTTTTTTGTAAAACAGTGGACTACTAGTGTTCCAAGTCCTTTTCTAAGGTTTAAAATGCTTTTCAAATTTAAAAAGGACAAAAGTTGCAAAAATTTTCCAATTTGGGCCAAAATTGTAAAAACTGCGAAAAAGAGGGGTTACAACCGAGAAAACTGTATTTTCAGGGACTAAAACTGTTTTCAACTAAAAATGTGCTGAAAAATATCAATTCCAATAAGTTTTGATGTTAAAATGCCAAGAAAAATAGTTTAAGGACTAAACCGGAAATTTATTTATGCAAAAGGTTGAAAAAGTAAATTTACAAAATAAAGAGGGGCTGAAAACAGAAAATTTTCAAGGCTAATTCAATACACCCATCGTGATCAAATATTGGCACCGCGACTACCGACGAAATACAATACACAACAATACCAAAAATCGTTGTTAAACGAATTGATTCGGTCTCGAATCAATAACAATCCGAAACTACTAACACGATGATAACTCGATTCACACAAGTAACATTTGGGAATTTAATACACACGTGAGAGTGCACAGACGTCGACGCACCATCTTTGGGCCCAAAAGTGTAAAATCTTGTTTGTTGGGCCTAGCTAGCCCGATGACCTGATCTTTAGGCCCGAAGACTTCAACCTTACGAGTTGTTGAGTCTTACATGACCCAACACAACGTAAAAGGACTTTCAATGGCTTTTATACTATTGGTCCCCAATGGTCCTATGGTACGGCTAGTAAAGTCGGTTATTCAAATGCAAATCGGGTCAAGGACCCTTCGTACTCTTTTTTTTTTTATCCCGAACCGGCTAACGGAGTTACCGAGGTCTTCGTGCCCTCTTTCTCTTCGGATGTGGGACTACAAGAAGTCAGGGCGGTTGGATTACGTGAATAGTACGGACGACGCCTACGGGATCGTTAGTATAAGTTGTAAACTGGCCGTTTGTGTAACGCGTGTTTATAACAATTCACTATGCGCAATAATCCGACGTCGTCTGGAATCAATGACTTCACACGTCGCGATGGTTCTACAACTACATGGAATTCAAAGTATTAGGAAAACATCGGGTTTTCCTAGGGTTTTACAATACATACAGTTTCGAAATGTACACAAGCATAATGAACATTTTTTTTTACAACTATAGAAACAAACAAGCATACTTATGGATCTTCACAAACTTTTTCAGAAACTCTTTTCAGAAAATATCGGATTTTCTGGTGGTTTTTCAAAATAATACAACACGTTGCTTTTTCAAATACCGCTTATGAACTCACTAACATTTCATATGTTGACGTTTTTCAAAATACTTGTATTCTCAGGTAACAAGTGAACCAAAGGAAATGTACTCAGTGATGGCTTGCAGTTTGTTTATTTATGAATCGGACAATTTGTTTTTGGGAATGTAATGTTAAAACAATGTACTCAATGTAAACTTTATCGGTTGTACTATATTAATGCATGGTGACGAATGATGTTATGTTTCATATATATTCAATGTTATGGTATTCAATTAAGTCACAACAGCCCTCGGACGTTTCCGCCGTCTGGTTTGGGGGTGTGACAAATGTCAAATCATCAGAGTACAATATCAAAAGTGTGGAAAATAGTGAGGAGTGAATGTTGTGTCATCACGTCGGGCCCTTCCCCTTAGTACTGGAAGTACCTGAAACCACAAATACAAACTGTAAGCATATAACATCCCAAAAATACAGCCAAAAATTTCGTTTTTCACTCATTAATAAAACCATAACTATCTTTCAACATATAAAAATCATAAACGGTGTATCTCAAGAATAACATAACATCTGTCAAATATATTAGAGTATAAACATCCCAGGCTGAACAAATGGTGTGTGCACTACAAACTTCCCGAGCTCCTCTTTTGAAAACTGAGTACCTGAAACCAAAACTGAAAACTGTAAGCACGAAGCTTAGTGAGTCTCCCCAAACTACCACATATTATACACATAATCACATAAATTGGGCCTAGCCCACTGCATCGGGCCCTGCCCGACATCGGACCGTAATCCGGTACACATATAAACATATCCACAATGCATATAACATAAACACATAACATAAATATAACTCTGGGACTACTCCCAACTGCATCGGGACAAATCCCGACATCGGCTTACCCGAAGATCGGACTCCTGCCCGGCATCGGGGTCACCCCAGCATCCTACCGCATTGGGCATCAGGCTCACCCCGACGTCGAGCTTTCCCGGACATCAGGCTTACCCCGACACATACACAACACATCATATATCACATAACATAATCACATAATATGCATCGGGCTTGCCCCGACATCGGACCGAAGCCCGAAACATATAACATATAACATATAAACCAGCATACATTGGGCTTGCCCCGGAACACATAACACATGGCATAATAACTAACATACACCGGGCTTGCCCTACATTGAGCTTAACCCGGAACACATAAGACACAACATGTAAATTAACATACATCAGGCTTGCCCCGACATCAGACCGAAGTCCGTAACACATAGCACGTATCATATAACCTGCATGAATCACAAAGACATCACGCATACTTAACTACTTCTCGGGACCGCCCCGGCATCGAACCGAAGTCCGGAAACATATAAACTGCATCGGGCTTACCCCGGCATACTACAACTACTTAAACAGGCTGGGATTTTGGCGTTAGACTCGTTCCTACTGGAAGAGGACTCGCCTCACACTGCTGAAGTCCCGTTGACAAAACTATAGCTGCTGGATGTCAGATTCTCGGGTCTGTCAATATCAAAATAACACCCAATTAATAATTGGGTTCCAACTCATAACCATAAGTCCATGCTTGGGGTAAAAGACTACTTTACCTGTATCTTAGCTTGACTCAAGCCCAAAGCCAATCCAAAGGCCCAAAAGTCTAATAATGGACCAAGGCCCAACCATGGCCCATTTATGGAACAATTTTCCCAATTGGGCCCAAGTCTTTATATGGTCTTGATCAAAGGCCCAATCATTCATTCTTGGTCCAACGCTTGACATTCTCATAGCCCAACATCTCATAATCATCAAGGCCCAGACTATGGCCCGTCTATGGAAAATTGGGCCCAAACTCCTTACGTGGGCCTTACGCTAAATCCATTAGATTATTCTAGTCCATTTTCTTGCTTTTGGATGGTCAATTTTTATCCAATCACCAAGGCCCAATAGGAAGGCCCAACTCAAAGTCCAAGTGAAATTAGGGTTTCACATGAAATTACAACTAAGGGTAAGTGTTTCTTATTTAACCCGTTAAGTCCTTTACTCTACTAGATAAGTGATATGTGATAATTGGGCTTAATACACAATCCAATCCCAATGGCTCAAAAATGGTCTAAATAAGTCCAAGGCCCAAATACTCACAATTAGGGTTTTCCACCCAACCATGGCCCAATAGGCCCAAAACTAATCTCTAAGCCCATTAGGGTTTGCTAGTAGGGCACCACCCACTACCACCTTAGGTAATGGTGGTCAATAGCGGCACGCGACGGCGGCCACCATCTTACGATGGTAATTATGGTTCTTTTCATTACATTTTCTACTAATTACAATTACAAGTTTTTAATCCACAAATAAACACACACACACACACACACTAACTACTCTAACACACACAACCACTCTAGTGGTGGCCGGTGGTGGTGGTCGCTTTTCCCATGAAAACTCCAGCTAGACAAAAACACACACACACTTCAGATTGCATACAACACTCCAGCCACCCACCTAGTGGCTCAAGGGGACATGTAGCACCTGGTTCCTAGTATGTAAGATTATCTGAGTATTTTGTATTATTGGCCTGGGACTCAGCGAGTTGGAGTCCCGACTCGCCGAGTAGAGACGAGACTTGGGACGCGGTTAAGTTGGCGACTCGGCGAGTCCATATTATGGACCCGGCGAGTCCGCGCTGTCCGATGAAACCCTAATTTCCATGGGTTTGCACCCTATTTAAATGACCGTTTGCGCCCCAACTCCGCCCCCTTCACCCTCAGAAGCCCTCCATACGTCCTAGCCCTTGTTCTTGTGAGTTTGAGGCTTATTAGTGTGTTTTCCTTGAAGATTTTGAGAAGGAAGAGGAGTAAATCAAGAGGAAGGGAAGGAAGCCAAGCATCTCTGTGTTCTCTCAGTAATTTCTTTGAGGTATAACTCGTTTTCCCTCTGTTTATTACTATTACTCCATTAAAGTCTCTCTTGAACCATGTCCCAAGCTTGGTTGTGCATTGTTGGTTGATTTAAGTTGTTAGCCTTTAGATATAGACCCCATTCAGTACCTGGAGCTTGGATCTACTGCCTTTATGGAGTCATATTGCACACAAGCCCTAGATCTACCCCTTTTGGTGCACTTTAAGCCTTAGAACCTTTATTGGTGATGATCTACACGTAAAGTTGGAAACTTTACCTGTAAACCAGGCCCTAGGAGCCCAGATCTATGATTGGCATGGACTGGATTCGAGCAAAATCACGTATATGGCTTTTGCATGAAGCAGACTCGGCGAGTCGCTCATCTGACTCGGCGAGTCTGGTTGCGAGTCTTTGAGTTTGTCCCCTTTTCGTTGTGTCGAGTTGAAGTAGTGAGTCCTGGGTGGACTCGGTGAGTTGGTAGCCGAACTCACCCATGAAGGAACTCGGCGAGTCAATGCCCTGACTCGGCGAGTTCAAGGAAATCTTCTTAGATCAAGATCAGACTCGGCGAGTTGTTCATACATCTCGGCGAGTCACAGCATAAATTGTTCATCGGATGAAGATGAACTCGGCGAGTTGTTCATACAACTCGGCGAGTAGGATGAAGGACTTGGATATCAGTTTGGAAGGAGAACTCGTCGAGTCATTGCCCAACTCGACGAGTAGAGACGGGATGCAGGACAGTTGATTGGATAAGGACTCGGCGAGTTGGGGAGCCAACTTGGCGAATCGGGTCAACTGAAAGATGTCTCTGGCTTTGACTTTTAACTTGATCAAGGGTAAAATGGTCAATTTACCCGAGAGTCAGTTAGCGGTGTTTGATTGAGTGTTTTGTGGGAATTATAGCCGGAGGATTTCCGGAGCAGCAGCAACAGCAGACAGTCAATTCCCACATAGACCAGCAGCTATTTCGAGGTGAGTTTCCTTTCCAGTAGGAACGGGTCTAAGGCACCAAGGCCGACCCGTGTAGACGAGATGTTAGTACTAGAGTGTGGGTCGAGCCCGTATCTCTTGGTTTAGTCAAGTATGATATATGTGTCGGTATGATAGAGTTGTCTATACTTGTTGTCTGTGTGATACTTGTATGTTATGAGTTAGCGGTTGAGTGTGGGCAAGGCTCGTATCTCACCGAGAGTGGAGTGTGGGCTAGGCCCGTATCTCCCAAATAGTAGAGTGTGGGTGAGGCCCGTATCTCCCGGCTAGCGAAGTGTGGGCAGGGCCCGTATCTTCACAAGTGTGGGCGAGGCCCGTATCTCCCGGCTAGTGAAGTGTGGGCAGGGCCCGTATCTTTCCGAGTGTGGGCGAGGCCCGTAACTCCTAGCTGAATGTTGTTTGTTGTATGCTTACATGGTATGAGGTATTATGGGGGAACTCACTAATCTTTGTGCTTACAGTTTACATTTTTGGTTTCAGGTACCTCTTCATCGAAGGGGAAGGAGCTGGCGCGGTAGCGGCACATCAGGCACACACACTGGTTTCCGCATTTACGAGATTTCTCTGGGATTTATACTATGATATTTCGATTGGTTGTATGATTTGGCTTTTAGACATGGTAAACGTTGGGATGTGGTTTGATCAAACAATGTTTTTAATTATTAATCTTTTCTAAAAGTAATGATTTAAAAACGAAATTTTTGGACGTGAAAATTGGGTCGTTACAAGTTGGTATTAGAGCCCTGGTTTGAGGGATTCGGACACACCTTCGGGGGTGTCTAAACTCAAATCGAAGGGTCAAAAGATTTTGAGAAAAGAAAACGTTTTCTGAATGGTCAATTAAAGTGTTTTAAGAAGAAACGAAGTGTGTGATGTGCGCAACCGGCCGAGCTCAAGTAAGTATTCCTCAAAGTACCCATACAAGCTTATGTTGTGTTATTCAGTTTCAGTAGAACAGCATGCTAGAATAGGACTAAGGATCTAGTAGTGATGCCTTATGTGCCTGCTTTATGTGCTTCAGTGTATGAAAATTTCATGCTAGAATCGAGTAGACAGCAGTAGGATAGCCTGTTAGGTTATGCCTGATAGTATGAGTTTAGCTCTGTATGCTAGATCAGTTTTTTCTCTATGAGAGCGGATTTGCTTGAGATTGTTCCCTTAGTTCGAATGTTGCTTGCTTTGTGCTTTGTGGGACTCTGAGTGGTGGGAGTTAGCCATTATGTGAATACGTCACGTCACATGTGATCAGGGTTGAATAATCTTAGAGTGCTGGATTTGGCCCTATTGCGCAGCTCTCGTTTGAGTCTAACCGTTGTAGGGATGAGCCTGTTACTCGAAGGATTATACGAGCCTCACCACATGTGATGGTATTCAGGTAATGGTTAATTGGCACAACTAAGAGGCCTTCGGCAGCTGAGGACCTGGTAGGGTGGAGCCTGAGATTTCCCTAGGGCAAGCCTACGATGAGTATAGCAGTGATCAGCCGTAGTGGAAGGGATCTGGTGGAGTCGAGGCAGTCCTTGAAGAAGGTACGGATAGATGTGGAAGGTAGTATGGGCCCGTACTACTGAAAGCAGAGGATCCGTACCCAAACCAAGGAAGGCCAAGATAAGACCAGGGAACTTGTAAGTAGTTGTGATCCCTCAGGAAGTATCAGTATCACTAATGATTGTTATTATGTATTGCAGAATGGTACTTCGATCGAGGCCGATAGATGGCGGTTCAGGAGAGGGGTCAGGTTCGGGATCAGGTTCCGAACCGGTAGATGAGGGACTACGCGAGTTCATCACGTTAGAGATCACCAGGGGTATCCTTGAGTCGACCCCTATTATCTTCAGGTCGATCAAGGAAGGGATCATCGAGTTGATGGAGGATCGCCTCAGGGCGTTCAGGAGTGACATGGCATCTGGCCAGTCGGGATCTCGCACGCTGTCCTTTAAGGACTTCAGGGGCAGTGGTGCGCCAGACTTCCACGGGGTGAAAGACCCCATTGCTGCCAGGCGATGGATTGCAGACATAGAGTCTGCACAGTTGACTAGCTTCTGCCCCGAGGGGTCGAAGGTGAGGTATGCAGCAGGTTGTTTACGAGACCGAGCTCAAGATTGGTGGGAGTCAGTGGGTGACTCGTTGGGAGCCTCAACTATCGAGGCTATGACCTGGTCGGACTTTGTGACCAGGTTTAGGGCAAATTTTGCATCGGCTGTCGAGCTTCAGCAGCTGGCCAGGGAGTTTTTGGACATGAGACAGACGACGGAGACTGTGGCGGAGATCACCGCCAAGTTCGGGAGAGGGCTTTGTTGGTGCCCCAGTATGCGGGTGACGAGGATATGAGGAGGACCCGTTATCATGATATGCTACCGGCAGACATCCGGGAGCATGTTAGATTTTCAGCTTGCCCTACCCTGGAGTCCATGATCGCCAGGGCGAGGGAAAGGGAGATTGATTTAGAGCACATTCAGAAGAGGAAGCAGAGGAGGGGCAGGTAATTGGGGCTTCAGGAAAGAAGCCCAGGGGATTCGATGGGAGGCTGAAAGGCCAAGGGGGACATGGCCGCTGCGGGAAATGCGGCAGGACGCATGAGGGAGCATGTAGGATGGGATCAGCAGGCTGCTACAAGTGCGGCAAGGCAGGGCACTTTAGCAGGGATTGTACTACACCAGTTTCGGCTATTCAGACATCGGAGTTGTTGTGTTTTCACTGCAACCAGAGGGTCCACAAGAAGGCCAATTGCCCCCAGTTGACAACATCTGCGCCAGTGAAGGCGCCAGCTCCAGCGACCTTGCAGATCACTGATGGCCGGCAAGGCAAGGCAGAGGCTCCGGTGGTGAGGAGCCGGGCATTTCAGCTGACTACCGAGGAGGCACGCGCCGCACCCGACGTGGTGACGGGTATGATTCTTTCCCTCTACTTTATTTTATGATGTTATGATATTGATATGTGCTCTGTTTATATGTATGCATTAGGATCGTTCCATGTGAACGACATTCCAGTTCAGGTGTTGTTCGATTCGGGTGCCTCCCGATCATTTGTCTCCCTTGCGCTTAGCAAGAAGTTTCCTGAGTTTTCAGGCATATTGGATTGCCCTTTAGAGGTAGAGATTGCTGACGATCGATCGGTGCGAGCATCGATGGTGTTTCGGGATTGCGTATTGCGGTTGTTTAAGGAGAGATATTTGGTAGACTTGGTTCCCATTCCGTTGCGCGGGAACAAGGTGATTATAGGCATGGATTGGTTGAGCCCTAATGGGGCGGTGATAGACTGCGCGCAGCAGCTAGTGCGAGTCAGGACCCCAGGTGGGGGAGAGTTAGTGATTCATGGCGAGAGGCCACATTGCGGACCCACTATATGTTCAGCAGCTAGGGCTAAACGTTATCTTCAGCAGGGATGCGCAGGATATGTCGCATATGTGACGGATACCCGGGAGGCGGATAAGGCGACGGTGAGCGAGGTTCTGGTGGTTCGAGATTTCGCGGATGTTTTCCCAGAGGAGCTTCCTGGGATACCTCCAGAGTGACAGGTGGAGTTCAGGATTGACCTCGTTCCTGGTGCGGCTCCGATAGCCAAGGCACCGTATCGGTTGTCTCCTCCCGAGATGCAGGAGTTGTCTACACAGCTGCAGGAGCTGCTAGACAAGGGATTTATTCGTCCGAGTAGTTCACCCTGGGGAGCCCCGATCCTGTTTGTGAAGAAGAAGGATGGGTCGCACCGGATGTGCATAGACTATCGGGAGCTGAATAAGGTAACGGTGAAGAACCGTTACCCACTCCCGAGGATTGATGATCTCTTTGACCAGCTTCAGGGAGCATCTTGGTTTTCCAAGATCGATTTGCGTTCGGGATACCATCAGATGAGGGTCAGAGAGGAGGATGCGCAGAAGACCGCGTTTCGGACGCGCTATGGCCATTATGAGTTCGTGGTGATGCTGTTTGGGCTCACCAATGCTCCTGCCGCGTTCATGGACCTCATGAACCGCGTATGCAGACCGATGCTGGATCGGTCTGTGATAGTTTTCATTGACGACATCTTGGTTTATTCCAAGACACAGGAGGAGCATGAGGAGCATCTGAGAGAAGTTTTGGAGACCCTGAGGAGGGAGAGCTTGTATGCCAAGTTCTCCAGGTGCGAGTTTTTGTTGCGCGAGGTGCAGTTTCTCGGACACCTTGTTAACCAGAACGGGATTCTGGTCGATCCGGCCAAGGTCGAGGCCGTGATGAGATGGGAGGTTCCGAAGTCTCCATCTGAGATTCGGAGTTTTCAGGGATTGGCAGGCTATTATCGGAGATTCATTCAGGACTTCTCCAAGATAGTTGCACCCCTGACGCGGCTGACGAAGAAAGCCGTAGTCTTTCGGTGGGGACCCAAGCAGCAGGCTGCGCTTGAGATGCTGAGACAGAGATTGTGCGAGGCGCCAATCTTAGCCCTGCCATAGGGCGTAGAGGATTTTGTAGTTTACTGTGACGCGTCCATTTCAGGGTTGGGCGCGGTACTGATGCAGAGGGGGCATGTCATTGCCTACGCTTCGAGGCAGCTCAAGCCTCACGAAGTGAACTACCCGACGCATGATTTGGAGTTGGGGGCGGTGGTTTTTGCCCTCAAGATTTGGCGGCATTACCTCTATGGGGCTCGATGTACCATCTACACGGACCACAAGAGTTTGAGGTACCTCATGGATCAGCCGAATCTGAACATGAGGCAGCGTCGGTGGTTGGACGTGGTGAAGGATTATGATTGTGAGACCCTTTACCACCCAGGGAAGGCCAATGTGGTGGCCGACGCGCTTAGCCGCAAGGCGGCGCCGATCAGGGATATCTGTATGAGGATGACCGTAGTGACTCCCCTGTTAGAGAAAACTCGAGAGGCTCAACAGGATGCTATCAAGGAGGAGCATCGGAAGAGCGAGCGTGTGGTGGGTCAAGTTTCCTCCTTCGATTATGATAGCCGAGGACTATTGACACTACACCGTAGGGTGTGGGTGCCGTATCTTGGAGGCGTGCGCCAGATCTTGATGGAGGAGGCGCACAAATCCCGATTCTCTATTCATCCAGGGGCGATAAAGATGTATCGGGATCTTCGCCTAGATTATTGGTGGCCCTGCATAAAGCGGGATGTGGCGTGATACGTCAAGCGGTGCTTGACCTGCAGGAAGGTCAAGGCCGAACATCAGAGACCGCATGGCAAGATGCAGCCGTTGGACATCCCGTTGTGGAAATGGGAATATATCACGATGGATTTTATCACGAAGCTTCCCAGGACCGCGCGTGGAGTAGATTCGATTTGGGTCATCGTGGATCGATTGACCAAGAGTGCTCATTTTATTCCGATTCAGGAGAGCATATCGGCCGAGAAATTGGCCGACATCTATATTAGGGAGATTGTGGCGCGGCACGGGGTGCCAGTATCGGTTATCTCGGACAGGGATGTGCGTTTTACTTCCAGGTTTTGGAAGAAGTTTCATGAGGAGTTAGGCACTCATCTGCATTTCAGCACCGCCTTTCACCCGCAGACGGATGGTCAGAGCGAGCGGACCATCCAGACTTTGGAGGATATGTTGCGGGCATGCGTGCTAGATTTCGGTGGTAGCTGGGATACCTATCTTCCCTTGGCTGAGTTCTCGTACAACAACAGCTACCACGCGAGTATCGACCGCCCTCCTTTCGAAATGTTGTACGGACGGAGGTGCAAGACCCCGATATGATGGGGAGAGGTTCGTCTGAGGGTCATGGGGAGCACCGAAGTGGTGCTCAAGACTACCGAGAGGATTCGGAAGGTTCGTAGCAGGCTTCAGACCGCGCAGAGTCGGCAGAAAAGTTATGCCGACAAGCGCCGATCCGACCTGGAGTTCCAGGTTGGGGATATGGTTCTCCTGAAGGTGTCGCCTTGGAAGGGCGTCATTCGATTCAGGAAGCGGGGCAATTTGGGCCCGAGGTATATTAGGCCGTTCAGGGTTGTAGCCTGGGTGGGCAAGGTGGCGTATAGGCTGGATCTGCCAGCCGAGCTCAGCCAGATCCATAACACTTTCCATGTTTCTCAGCTGCGGAAGTGCCTAGTGGACGATTCAGCGGTAGTGCCGTTAGAGGATATACAGGTTGATGACAGCCTGAATTACATTGAGCGTCCAGTCGTAATCCTCGACAGGAAGTCGAAGGATTTGAGGAACAAGCGAGTGGAACTTGTGAAGGTGCAATGGCAGCACCGGAAGGGATCGGAGCGGACTTGGGAGCCGGTGGAAGAGATGATGGAGCATTACCCCGAGCTGTTCCAGGATCGAGCAGCAGACTTCGAGGACAAAGTCTAAAATAAGTGGGGGAGATTTGTAGCACCTGGTTCATGGTATGTAAGATTATCTGAGTATTTTGTATTATTGGCCTGGGACTCGGCGAGTTGGAGGCCCGACTCTCCGAGTAGAGACGAGACTTGGGACGCGGTTTAGTTGGCGACTCGGCAAGTCCGTGCTGTCCGATGAAACCCTAATTTCCACGGGTTTGCACCCTATTTAAACGACCATTTGCGCCCCAACTCCGCCCCCTTCACCCTCAGAAGCCCTCCATACGTCCTAGCCCTTGTTCTTGTGAGTTTGAGGCTTATTAGTGTGTTTTCCTTGAAGATTTTGAGAAGGAAGAGGAGTAAATCAAGAGGAAGGGAAGGAAGCCAAGCATCTCTGTGTTCTCTCAGTAATTTCTTTGAGGTATAACTCGTTTTCCCTCGGTTTCTATGCTTATTATTCCATTAAAGTCTCTCTTGAACCATGTCCCAAGCTTGGTTGTGCATTGTTGGTTGATTCAAGTTGTTAGCCTTTAGATCTAGACCCATTCAGTCCCTGGAGCTTGGATCTACTGACTTTATGGAGTCATATTGCACACAAGCCCTAGATCTACCCCTTTTGGTGCACTTTAAGCCTTAGAACCTTTATTGGTGATGATCTACACGTAAAGTTGGAAACTTTACCTGTAAACCAGGCCCTAGGAGCCCAGATCTATGATTGGCATGGACTGGATTCGAGCAAAATCACGTATATGGCTTTTGCATGAAGCAGACTCGGCGAGTCGCTCATCTGACTCGGCAAGTCTGGTTGCGAGTCTTCGAGTTTGTCCCCTTTTCGTTGTGTCGAGTTGAAGTAGTGAGTCCTGGGTGGACTCGGTGAGTTGGTAGCCGAACTCACCCATGAAGGAACTCGGCGAGTCAATGCCCTGACTCGGCGAGTTCAAGGAAATCTTCTTAGATCAAGATCAGACTCGGCGAGTTGTTCATACATCTCGGCGAGTCACAGCATAAATTGTTCATCGGATGAAGATGAACTCGGCGAGTTGTTCATACAACTCGGCGAGTAGGATGAAGGACTTGGATATCAGTTTGGAAGGAGAACTCGTCGAGTCATTGCCCAACTCGACAAGTAGAGACGGGATGCAGGACAGTTGATTGGATAAGGACTCGACGAGTTGGGGAGCCAACTTGGCGAATCGGGTCAACTGAAAGATGTCTCTGGCTTTGACTTTTAACTTGATCAAGGGTAAAATGGTCAATTTACCCGAGAGTCAGTTAGCAGTGTTTGATTGAGTGTTTTGTGGGAATTATAGCCGGAGGATTTCCGGAGCAGCAGCAACAGCAGACAGTCAATTCCTACATAGACCAGCAGCTATTTCGAGGTGAGTTTCCTTTCCAGTAGGAACGGGTCTAAGGCACCAAGGCCGACCCGTGTAGACGAGATGTTAGTACTAGAGTGTGGGTCGAGCCCGTATCTCTTGGTTTAGTCAAGTATGATATATGTGTCGGTATGATAGAGTTGTCTATACTTGTTGTCTGTGTGATACTTGTATGTTATGAGTTAGCGGTTGAGTGTGGGCAAGGCCCGTATCTCTCTGAGAGTGGAGTGTGGGCTAGGCCCGTATCTCCCAAATAGTAGAGTGTGGGCGAGGCCCGTATCTCCCGGCTAGCAAAGTGTGGGCAGGGCCCGTATCTTCACAAGTGTGGGCGAGGCCCGTAACTCCTAGTTGAATGTTGTTTGTTGTATGCTTGCATGGTATGAGGTATTATGGGGGAACTCACTAAGCTTTGTGCTTACAGTTTACAGTTTTGGTTCAGGTACCTCTTCATCAAAGGGGAAGGAGCTGGCGTCGTAGCGGCACATCAGGCACACACACTGGTTTCCGTATTTACGAGATTTCTCTGGGATTTATACTCTGATATTACGATTGGTTGTATGATTTGGCTTTTAGACATGGTAAACGTTGTGATGTGGTTTGATCAAACAATGTTTTTAATTATTAATGTTTTCTAAAAGTAATGTTTTAAAAACGAAATTTTTGGACGTGAAAATTCGGTTGTTACAGGACAACAACGACGGTTTTTGGGATGGCAGCCACCACCTCACGGTGGTGGCAGTGGTTTCTGTTGACTCCTAAACAAGCAGCAACATACCCACGAGCATACAACTCTCGAGCCGATAACACTTTATCTTCAACGGAACTACAATCGCAGCGTCATCGGATGGTGGTGGTGGTAGATCACAGTTGACGGCGGAACATGAGGCAACGCAAAGAGGATGGCGATGCCAAGCCACGACGACAGCAGCAACGGCGGATGGCGGGACGAATTCCGAAGCGGGCGGCGGTCATAGGCCATCTCTGGCCATACACGACATAACAGGCGACATCAGGTGGTGGAATGGTGGCCTTAGTGGATGAGGCAGCAAGCGGAGACGAGAGCTGTCGAACTCGGTGATGCCATCGGCAGTTGAGGGGCTTCTATGGTGATAGCGATGATCGGAGGTGAAGGAGGATGTCACACCCCCGAACTAGAAGGTGGAAACGTCAGAAGGCTCGCGTGACTCAAATTGAATATCATCACAATGAATATACATGAAACATAACATAAACTTCAACATGCATTAATACATTACAACTAACATTGTTCACATCAAGTACATTGTTTAAACATTACATATCCATAGCATAAATTGTTTGAAAGTTTTCAAAGCATAACACCCTAACATGCTTAGGATTACTCTTCAACTTACCTGTTACCTGAGAATACAAGTTATTTTAAAAACGTCAACATATGGAATGTTGGTGAGTTCATAAGCAGGGTTGTTATGAAAAATGTTTTGTGTAGTTTATAAAGCCCAGAAAATCTGATATTTTCTTAAAAGACAATTGTTTATACAAAAGTGTGAAGATCCATAGGTTTATACATGAATGATTTCAAAGCGTGTATAAATGAGAAGTTTTTCATTATAGTTATTGAAAAGTACAAGTGAATGGTGTTGATTTCCTCGAAAAACCTGATGTTTTCCGATAATATAATATAATATAATTGTTTCGAATTGTTATACCATCACAACGAATGATTATGATTTTCCTTGATTACTCGGATAGTATTGGATTTATTTCTGTGAGTTGTTATAACCATGCATGATAATGACTAGTCCGTTTGTCTTGGAATTCTAGTGAACGCTGGAATTGATCTTAAGATTTTGTCACCCTAGACTGGCCGAGTCTAACTGTAGCGAACAGCTGAGGTGTGGCGGAGTCACCCCCTATAGATATATACACAAAATCTCGCTCTCCCTCCAGGAGATTTTGATTATAACTACAGACTACAAATGACCCAGAAAGGTGCTGTCCGTTATTACTCACTGAATCCAAAATGAATTTGATTACCATTGATTTGACCTGTATTTGTTTACTTGAATTGAAGGTAAGCCTAACAAACGAGGAGAAGAGGATTACAAGGTCCTACTAATTCTGTGTGTTATTTAAGGCTGTTGGGTATACGAAGGACACGTCGGCCCATTTCGCATTTGATTTATTTGGACCTTACTAGCAATGCTAATGGGCCACTGAATCCCAATAGCACATAAAAGCCATTGAGGGTCCCTTAAGCATGCAATTGGGTCACAGGAGGCCCAATAGACATGGGTTATTATTGTTAGGCCCAAAAGTCATGTCAATGGGTCACGAAGGCCCAATAAGCATGATTAGAATCTTTCAAGCCCAACAAGTTGAATATTTACTTGTTTTAGGTATAGTATAATTGTCTGAAACTTGATTGAACAATTGTTAAATTCGTAATGGCACGAAGCTTGTCGATCGTTTATAACGATATTTGAAAATATATGTATATTCATCATTTTATTTTCATAAGTTGTAATTTTGGTATTTTTGACTCAAATATCTTAATAATAAAATAATTGAATCAAAATATTGGTTTCACCACTTTCAACCCTTCTTTAATAAATATGACAATTTTAGTCCCTTATTTAAAGAAAAAGACATTTTAGGCCCTTAAACCATTTTATTGACATTTTTGACCCATAGACTTGTTTAAGTAATGTTTTTAGCTCAAAATTTACTCTTTGGCAGTTTCAGCCCCTTCAGTAAAGAGTTTTTCAGTTAAAGTCCAAACTTTTCGCAACTTTTACAATTTTGACCCAAATTCCAAAAACTTTACATTTTTTATCCTCTTTGGAAAAAAATCATTTTAACCCCTGAAATAGTTTTGTTTACCCTTTTTACCCCCTGTTTTGAGAAATTTACCATTTCAATCCCTTGAAAACCATATTTTTGCAATTTTTAGGCCTATGGTCCGAAAAGCCCAAAAATTAGCCCATTAGGCTACAAATTACATTTCTAGCCCTTTGAAGAGTATAATATTCATAAAAATATTTATTTTTACTATTTTGACTCTTTTGGTCCTTAAGAAAACCGTGAATGACAACTTTCAACTCAACTTTTGTTTATTTGACAAATATAGCCCAAAAATGAGTTTTATGTTGCAATTTGTTTATTATAACCTTAGAGGGTAATTTTTCTTGACTTGTTTAGTGTAATATATCATAGATCATGTTTATTTTCATCCTTGAGCCATATATCTCGAGATTTCTTTCCTTTTAGTTACATATTTACCACATAAACACATGAAATCACACATAACATACACATACATATAGATCTACACATTTTACTTGTATTCTCCCCCACAAAACTTGTGAAAACCGAAAATAGAGGGGTATGCACTCACCTTTTCTTGTTGATCATGGTTTTGAAGAAGAAATGGAAGAAAGTGAGGTGATTTTCGGCCCTAGCAAGCTTTCTTGGGTTGATTTCGAACTTAAGAAGCTTCTAAGGAGTAGATCACGTAAATTGTGTGAGTTAGGAAGAAATTTTGATGAAATAATGAGACTAGGTTATGGATCTAAACAATAACTTACCAATGATGATGATTATTGTGGAATATCCTTCTTGAAAAGCCCTAACTCTCGAAAATTTTGAAGGAGAAGTGAAGAAGTTGTTGTGCGTTCTTGAGAGAAGCTTAAGTGAATTGTGTGTGTGTGTGTTTTTTCTTTGGGCCGAGAGTGATAAGAAGAGAAGGAGAAGAGAGAGAAGTGAAAGGATGGATGCATGGAAGTATGTGAGATTTGCATGGAAATCCCATAGGAAATAAGGAGGTGGGTAATCCTCCTTAATCCCCTAATTTCTCTTTTTTTTTTCTTTCTACTTGGGCCGAGAGAGGAAGAAGAAAAAGAATAATTTGGGCCTTTGTGTTCTTGAGTCCATATTATGGGCCCATTCTAATGATTTTCGGCTCATTTGGTCTTTGGAGATGGTTCACGGCCCAATATTCATCAAAGTATGAGTTTTATGGCCTATTAGGGCTAATTAGATTTGTTATGGCCTAATAAGGCCCATTAGAGATAAACTAGTCCATTATAGGCTTATGAGGCCCAAAATGTTAAGTTTCATGCAAATGGGTCCAATTAGAGCCCATTTAAGAGTTCCAAGCCTAAAATAGTCAAATTGGAAGCTTATTGGTCCATTAGGCCCAATAAGAAAATCCTAGTCCAAAATGGACTTAAACCGGGATTTTTGGGGTTTCCAACCTTTTGTTGACTATTTGAACGTTTGTATAGGGTATTTGATGGAATTTTGTTGTCATTGAATAAACACCGTACATGTTCTCAAGCTTTAGCTACAATGTCATTCTTTGTTAAGTGTTTACAACGTATCAGAATTCCTAGTTGTGACAGAGGAGGGTGGGGAAATGACGACCGATGCTTAGGGGGTTGGTGGCTGCAACACATGCCTGAGGGTTAGGGTTTCACAAGCTATATACCCGATCAAATAGAAACTTTCACATAGTTACACTTCTGGTCCCTCCCCATTGGATCTTTTCAATTTAAACCCAATATTTATCCTTTTGCACCTTATTCCATAATTTTCTTTCATCGTAAGTCCTAATAATTACCGAACATACTCCCTCTTCTAAAATTCTTCTCAAATCAACTCCGTAATTTACTAAACAACCCTCCACTATCAAAATTCTGCAAAATTTAATTTGGGAATTACATTTATAATTTATTTAAATAAACGGGCGTTACAAAGCATAAGCTTAGTGAGTTTCCACAAAGCACTACATACTAAACTGTCTAAACATAAATAAGCTAGTGCTATGGGCCAAGCGATAGTCTTACAAGCAATTTCCTGCCGAGGGCCAAATCCAGATCTTCCATACAGTTGCCAGGAGCCAGATCTTGGTCTTTTACACAGATGTTAGGGGTCATATCCTAGTCTTTCATACAGTTGCCAAGGGCCAAATCCTGGTCTTTCATACACATATCTCAAATATAGATAACACCCAATATCACAAATAATGGACCGGCCTTGGTACCTTTGACCCATTGATATAGTGAGAAAAATCACCTCAGTCCGCTGATAAATAACTAATGACTCGGCTACCAAACCGGAGGATCCCATACTGAACATACACAAATCACCCTAATCAGAGATAGGTTATAAACCATAACTATGGGCCTAAATCCTAAGTCTAGACTCCTAAGATAAAGACCCATTTACCTTTCCCATAATGGGCCTACCCAACATTGGCCCAAAAATACAATAATGGACTCCAAGGCCCAACTCAAGCAACTTAAGGCCCACTAATAGAATTAAGAGGCCCACCTACTCTAAACAGGCCAAAGCCTAAAAACTAGCTAAGGCCCAATGTAACATCCCGTTATTTTCTACTTGTAAAGCCAACCATAGTCAACCAAAGTTAGACTTGGGTCAACTAAATCAACTTAAATCTTATTCTGTCTTAAATAAGTTAGATTAATGTTCTATAAGTGTTTACACCTTGTATTCAAGATGTTATGTGTTTATGAGGTGAATCCTAGAAGTCCGAAAACCATTCTTTCTGTCCCTTCGGACAGCATCCTCGCAGTCGTGATCGCAACCGAGAACAAGCTCAGGATTTGGCCGTGAACAAGGGCCGCAAACCTTTGGACCGTGAATCGCTTTCTCGGCCACAATCTCCTTTGGACCGCAAACGAGGTTCACGGCCGTGAACCCCTTCGGATCGTGAACCCTCGCATATATATAGATTTCAACCAACTTTTACTTCATTTCTACACTTTCAAACACAATTCCAAGCTTTTTCTCTCGAGTATCATTAGCCAAGAACAACCTCTCTCCTCAAGAACATGCTAAATTCATCATTTCTCATCATATTCAAGTGATAATCACTAGGTCTTCATAAGATCTAATAGGTATATTTCTTGATCTTATTAACACTTCAAGAACATCCTTCAAATCTTCTTATACTAGGCTGAAATCCACTAATTTCACTAGTTTTCATGAAGAACACGAATAACACCCATCCGAAAAACCTTTGAATCTTCTTAAAAACTTGCTTAGAATTTTCAGGTGTTCTTCATTCATCAAGTACACCCACTGGGCTGTGAACCTTCATGGGCCGTGAACTCCTCCTGGTCGTGAACTCTATACAACCTCCATTTTAGCTTCTAACACTCCAATTTGTAAGTTATACTTACAAATTAGTCCAATTTCCAGTCATTCCTATGATTATATTAGCTAATTGATTACATATATACTATACAAATTGCTATATAGGACTTGTTTTGCTACAAGATTTCACTTGTGGAAAATAAACGTCCTATATCAAGTCATCAATCGAATCACCCTTTAAAAGGTGATTTCATACCCCCCCCCTATTTTCATAGTTTTTACAGTTTTAAGGGGGGGGGGGGGGTACAAGTCTAACACAAGGATTTTGTGTTACCAACAAATGTTTTCAAAATATCTTACAAAATGGATTTCAAATATCTTCAAATCAAATGGTTTAATTGTGCTAAAATGACATAAAGTCATCAAAAGTATTTCAAAATGTTAAACTCTTTTATAAACTTTTATTTCCCCAAAATCATATATATATATATATATATATATATATATATATATATATATATATATATATATATATATATATAACTCACTCTATTTCCTTTTCTGTGTTTGGATATGGGCTTAGGGTAGCGGTTATTTGTCCGAATGTCGTTTAAATTTTAGTTATATATATATATATATATATATATATATATATATATATATATATATATATATATATGTATATGTATATAAATATAAAGGTTATTTCATTCAGTTTCAAATACCCTTTGTAACATGTCGAGCAAGGGGTTGCATTCATGAACAGTTAGTATCAATACAGAAAGTACATATAAATTATAATAAGTATAATTTATGATTCAAGAACACTAACTCATGAGTCAAGTATACAAGAGTACATTATTTTACAAGAACAAGGATTTGATTCAATAGTAAAAAAGGGTGTACGACTTACAAATTCATTCCAAGTATACTAAAAAAGGAACATACTATCAATCATTCATTTCAGAATGATTGTGTTTTCATCACTGTTATACACATAACGTTTATATGCTTTTTATGAGTCAATAGATTCAGGTTGTTTATTCATTTAAACAACATAGTTAAAGTCCTGACATTATAATCAGAATCTCGAGTCGGGGATTGAAACAAGTGTGTATAGATCTATATTGGGATTGACAACCCCACACTCAGGCTGCTAGCTACCGTCGGGCATACACGCCTATGAGTGATAATTGTTATCAACAGTTTTGACGCCTTCAAAGCATTGTTTCAGGCCATCTAGTCATAGTATGGTTATATTAACTCATTAAAAAGGTATTAACAATACGTTAGTGTATAATTAACTAAACATAAGTACATTTTCAAAGTACTAGTTTACAAGATACAATTTACAGTATTACATTACAGTATACAATAACAGCCGGTGAAGCCAGGCACACTCACTTTTACAGGTTTTACAAAGGAATACAAATACAAAACATTAGTTTACAAACACAACGTTTTTATGAGATTAAAACTACTTTTCATATACAACAGAAAATACAGGATTTTCTGGAACGGTTTACATATTCAAAGAACAGGAAACATACTTCCAAACATAAATACTTATGCATTCACTCAACTTTATGTTGATACTCTCTTTTCAAATTACTTGTATTCTCAGGGAATCAGTAGACAGGTACTCCCCAAGCTTTTGGGAATATGGAGCCGTTTTTAGTCATGTTTTCTGTATTTTGCTATAGTTATTTTGGTGTGAATATATAATGATTGAACACATGTAAAAAACTTATACTTATTAATGCAATGGTTGTTTGTACTTTGATTACTATAATGCATGTGTTATGATACTACAAATGAAGTCATCCACCCTCGGACGTTTCCACCGTCTGGTTTGGGGGTGTAACACCCAAAGGCTCAACGCCCAACCGAATTCCCAAAGACCACTGAGAGGCATACGCTCGACGTACGTGTTGTACGCTCGACGTACTCGTCCACCTGCTAGTACACGTTGTGTACCCCTTGGTATGCTCAGCGCACTGAGTTGCTTGCATCCTTAATCCATTTGGCGCTTAATCCTTACAACCATTCGATTCAACTTTCAGGTCTCAACCGTTATGGGGTTCTAAGACATAAAGTTAGCAACTTTATGCCTTAGCATCCTTAATGGAACCCAACATCCATTTTTGTCCAACAAAGCTTACATGAAGGGCTTAAATTCATGCATGGACTCATATCAACCACCAAGATGACATTTTTATGCATCTAAAACATCAAATGGACTGAGATCTAACACCTCTAACTTTTGGAGTTGACCAAACTCACAAAAAGAACTCATGGAACCAAATAAACTCATAAACAAGCCCTGAACTCTAACAATCAAAATGAATCATCAAGGTAAGAAACTTTTACCCTTAAAAGCTTCCAAAGTTGATAAAGACTTTGGATCTAGAAGCTCAACCTCAGAAAATGCTTGGTCTCCAAGTTTCTTCTTCTTGAATATGTTGGGGTTTAGTTAAAAAATTGTTTCATAAACTAGAAAGATATGGCAACGGAAGAGTTAAAATTTTGAACATAACATACCATTTTATACCCACCAAGGATCTCTTTGTAATGTCTGGAAAGAAAACAAGCACCAAAGAGGAAGAAGTGTTTAACAACCTTTGTAGACTTTGAATCCTCAAGGGGAGGCTTGGAAGTTGATGAAGAGTGTGGAACCTTTGAGACACCAACTTGATGAAGATGTTAGTCCATAAACTCTTAAGAACTCTTAAGCTTTAAGTTCATAACCAATATGAACTTAAAGATGCCATGAAAAATGCAAGTATTCTCTTCATGCAAAAAGCAAGAGTAGAGAGAGTTAGAGAGAGGGTCATAGTTTCGGCCATTCTTCGAAAGAACGACTAGCTAAAATGCAAGCCTCAAACCTAGTATTTATAGTAGTAACAATACCCTACATTTTGAATAAAATATTCAAAAGACCATACTCTTATTAAAATAATCAAAGAGCCATTATCTCATTTAAATAATCAAAAAGCCATACTCTTATTTAAATATTCAGATAGCCATTATCTCATTTAAATAATCAAAAAGTCATACTCTTATTTAAATATTCAAAGAGTTATTCTCTCATTTAAATAATCAAAAAGCCATACTCTTCCTTTTTTACTCTTATTTTTATAAATAATAAAAAGAAGAAGACAAAAAATTTATATTTTATAAAAAAAATTATAAAATATAAACTTGAACTTTTTGGTAAAAGACAAAAGAATTTGTCTAGTCCAAAATGTTGTGCGTGAATTATTAATTAATACCATATGCATTATATAGAATATTACTTGCTAATGAAAATTATTATTTCCTAGAAAGAAATAATTCTCAATTTAGTTATAAGAGTTTATTGAATATTTATTAAAACCAATTCTAATAAATAATCAATTGTATCAAGTTGTTGTTAATGTGACCCACTAGTATCATATGTTAATTAGTAATAGCACTTTAATATGACTCTTGAGCATACTAGACCTTTCAATCTCCTACTTGCGCAAGATTCATATTAGACTGATATAGACAGTGGTGAAAATATAGCAACATTTCACTACCCCTAACAACATACGACTTTGTGCCATTCTATCAACACCCAATTTCCAAAAAGCTCAAAGCTACAGTTGGTGTATAAGGTAAGTTTATCAGTTATCCCTTTGCTACAGACATCATGTTGAACATGAGATACGGATCGCGACAATCTCATTAGTCGTTCAGCTTTTGGTAAGGTGCCTTAGATGTCTAACTCTCAACACATAAGAGGAACAAATCTCATCTTGATTACATAAGCCTTGTGCATAGTTTACACCATACATGAAAATAGATTTTATAACTGTCCGGTTAAGGAACAACATTTGACCATATCAAAGCATAGTACTGCCTACACTTAAGTCCCGCCATGTATCTCACTGTTAAGGATACAAATATAGTACCTTTTTAATCAAGTATCATTCATGATAGCAATCCATGAGATGATCTTGATGCGGATTAGTTCAATACTAGTTCTCTGACAAGTACCTATGAAACTTGGTTACAACCGCTTCTGTAACATCCCAAAAATCATGACCAAAAATTTCGTTTTAAAACCATTAATCAACCATGATCATGTCATACATAAATCCTTATATGAAATCAAGTATCATTTCAAACATATTTATTTTATCAGAGTAAACATCCCAGACTAAAAACTTCTTGGTGTATGCCATGCGATCATCTTGAGCTCTTCCCTCCACTACCGGAAGTACCTAAAACCAAAATTGAAAACCGTAAACACGAAGCTTAGTGAGTTCCCCAACCTACCCCATACCACATACATAACCACATACTGGACCCCCGCCCGCTGCATCGGGACTTGCCCGACATCGAACTAGCTCCAGCATCAGGCCCCGCCTGGCATCTAGCCCCGCTCGGTAGACAGATCTATTTCTCTTAGGCCCCGCCTATCTCTGGGCCTCGCCCGCTAAACACATACAAACATATAACACAACACATAACAAATAGCTAAACGTACTCTACTTTACTCCTGATCTAAGGCCTCGTCTAACTTGGGCCTCGTCCCTTTCCTGCTACTGATGAGTCATGGAACCCCGTCCACAGCCCTACTAATAGTGAGATACGAGCCCCTGCCCACACTCACCTCCCTCCTAACTCGTGCCTCACCCCTGCTCTGCTAATAATGAGATATGGAACCCCGTTCATACTCAACTAGTGATGAGATGCGGGACCTCGCCCACACTCACCTCCCTACCAGGCACATACAAGTATCACACAGACAACAAGTATAACCATCATGCTAACATACCTCGGGCCTCTCCCGGTTTCGGATCGTAATCCGAAACATATATCATAATAATGCCTAGGGCTAACCCCCGAGTCTTCCTACGATACACAACATAATGGGCCGAAATTGTGGTCACAGTGAGGAGACTCACCTCACACTGCTGGACCCTGCTGATACTCCTCTGGCTGCTGACTCGCAAATTCCCGAACTGGTGACCCTTCGGCTTCCCGAACTACTAATACCAAACATCACTTAGTCCAATACAATAATCCTTCTTAGGGTAAAATGACCAATTTACCTCTAGTCCAACTTGGTCCATATCTAAGGCCCAAAACTAAGGTTCAATACTAGGTAAGCTTTCCAAGCCCACTAGTGGCCCACTAATGGCCCAGTTTGCTAAATCGGGCCCAATCCCTCTAATGTGCCTTACCCTAATCCCAAACATTTCCTTGGCCCATATTATCTGACTTCTGCTGGTGCACTAAGGCCCAAGAACCCAAAGCATGGCCCAAAGCGAGGCCCAAAAAATGCAAAGCCCAAACTGACAGAGTACGCGAGGCGTACATTCACGTACGCTAAGCGTACTAGCCAATGATGTGTACGCTGGGCATACCAGCATGTACGCTCAGTGTACTCCCCTTGTTAAGCCATTTTCTCATTAAGTGTTTAATACTCCACTTTAGAAGCTATAATTACAGATCATGGTCCTTTTCCACGTCTTAAACTATAAAGTCACTGACTTGGTGACTTTACTTGGCCCAAACAAGCACAAACTCCCAAAATGATATTCCACTTCCACAAAGAGGGCTAGATCTCATGCATGAACCCATTAAGACATTCAAGATGGAGACTTTACTGCTTATGGGACCCTTTTATCTCTGAGGGTGGCAACCCTAAGCTCACAAACGAGATGTCATCATAAAGGTCCATTCTTTGGACTAAAAGAGTCCATAAACTCTTCCTAAAAGAGATCTAAGAGAACAATCATCAAGCTTAGAACTTTATTCTTGAAAGGGTCTAGAAAGAGGCAAAAGTCCCAGATCTACAACTTCTCCTTTGATCTACCACCTTGCTTTGCTCCTTCCTTGCTTGGAAAATGGGTTTATAACACCGAAATGCTCACTAATAGCCACCAAAGCTTCAAGAACACTCAAGGGAGGATTAGGGTTTCGTGGTGGCTGTCCAAAGGTGAAATGGAGGCTGACCCTTGAGGCTTATCATTCTTTTTTATAGTGGCATGCCCTAAAATTTAGGGTTTCTGGACTCTGGACGTACGTTGGGCGTACCTGCTATACGCTGGGCGTACACCTAATGCACCCGCGACCTTATGACCTTATACGCTGGGCGTAACCCAGCCTTACGTTGGGCATACTCCCACGCTTACCACCTTGCATGCATGGTCCTTCTTTGTCATCTATTTCCATTAAGGGCCAATAACGTCAATAACTTCAAAGTGTCATAACTCCTTCATTCCAAGTCTGTTTCCGACGAACTTTATATCCACGAAAAGGTGGCAAGAAGCCCTGCGCTTCTAGTGATACACCCTAGCCCAAAACCTCTCGAATAAAACTCAAAACCCATAAAATACCAAAACGCTCGTAGCCTTGGCCTCTGAAATCCATAAACGGATACTTTCAGAACAGGGTGTTACAAATTTCCTAATTTCATCTAGTGAGAGTCAACCAATCTAATTCATATTAGTCTTACTTTATAATTATCCCACAATTATAACTGACCATGAACTTTTAGAATAATAACATTATTCATGGATTAAATATGTTAATATGGAACACAACAAGTATTAGTGTGATGACTATATCCAAATATATCATAACATTATCTAATAGTTTTTGTTATAATGTTCCAATATCCAAATACTAAATCCATATCAAAATCCCATTTCTAGAATAATAAAGTCTTATAGCTGAAGTGTGACCATTCATACTTAGCTCAAAAGAATGACTTTATCAATGGATATGACAAAATTTAATTTGTGTGAATTATGTGGATATTATCATCTCCATACTTAACTTTACTAAGTATAGTTAAATATCTTTGAGAATATGATTGGTGTTCTTTCGTGACATAGAGTCTCTTAGCTTGATTAAGTATACTCTCGAAGTCACAAAGATTTCTATATGATCCTTGAATGGCAAAAACCAACATATTTTTCAATGATCCCATTCATCCAATCATATTTGAATTCAACTTCTAAAGTAGTGTATTCTTATTTTGTAGTAGATTATGTCATTATGTTTTGCTTGGACCTCATTCCAACAATACTTACCCTTCATTCCATAATGATGTCAAAATCCGATTATAATTCATAATTATTTATATCTGTTTAGAAATTAACATCTTATGTAGCTCTTTCCATAAAGATCCTTTCTAAACTGATTGTCTTATATACACTCTCTTAGTTCTTCTAAAGTACTCTTAGAATGCTTTCTTAGTAATCCAGTGACCTAACCATGTATTCAGTTAGTATCATATAACATGCTTACAACATGATCAAATACCATGTCCTATGTATAATATGGCATAAACGATGAATTCATTTGCCAAACAAATAGAATATAAATCATTTCATCTAGCTCAAACCTATGAGCTATGTACTTTTGAGGCTAAATCAAAATGGTGTCATATGAATATGCCAAGAATTCTCCAAAAGAATCTTGTGTCTTGATCCCTTTCAAGATACTGCCAATATATGTTTAAGGACACAAAACTTTTAACATCCATTTCATCTATCCATTATAGATTTTACATTCCAAGAATGTATCTTCTCCTTCCTAAGTCTTTCATTTTAGAAACACTTTCTGAGTAAAGGTGAAAACGACATTGCCTAGTCAGAATGTGATTTCAAATGATTAAGTATGTCTTATTCATACAAGATTAGGAATTTCACTATGCTCCCACTAGTTCTTAGTAAACATACATGCTCTATTCGTTTTGATATAAAAACACACCTTGTGGTTTTACATAAAATGATGATTATAAAATTTTAATGTTTGCTTTATATCCACAAGTGGATCTCAAGCTCTACAAATTTTGTTAGGATAACTTGGATTAAAGAACCTTTAGGCTAATCTATATAGATATCTTCCAATAGATGTCTATTAAGAAAATCAATCTTTCTTGAAATCTATTTACTAGAATATCTTATATTAAGAATATGAATTTATAGCAAATAATATCCTTGCTGATCTAATCATAGCTACCTGTGAAAAAGGTTTGATGACAGTTATTGTCATGATAAAATCCTTTTACTACAAGTCTTGCTTTAAATGTGTATGGTTATCCATGTAATTTATTATTTCTAGAAGAATCATTTACTCCTTCTAGCCTTGCTATAGGGATAAATTTTAATCAAGCCCATTCTTGATTATCGTACATGGATTGCATCTCATGTTCATGACTCTAAGTCATTTATCAGATTCGAGATCTGACATAGCATCTTGGTATTTGATGGATTTTCCAGAAACCATCAATAAAATCGCATCAATGAGAGATTCCACATTTCTCAAGTCATAGATGAATTTTACCATTAATACGAACAATTTGTGTTTGTGAATAACTATTATTCAATTTTAACAATCGTTGTTAAAACTAGTGCCAACTATTACTACATAAGGTTATGGTCCTTGAGCTGCTTCAAGTTCCATGTACCTCCCACTTGCTTTGTCATTAGAAGCTTGCTTTCTACTAACTTAGCTTTCACAAGAATATAAGAACGTATTCTTGGTGGGTTTGCATATGATAATCTAAGCCACATTTAGAGTATTACACAAATCTAACCAAACTTGCAAGGTGACTCTTGATACCAATTGTTGGGTTTTAGTTCAAAAATTGTTTCATAAACTAGAAAGATATGGCAACGGAAGTCTTAAAATTTTGAACATAACATAACATTTTATACCCACCACGGATATCTTTGCAATGTTTGGAAAGAAAACAAGGACCAAAGAGGAAGAAGTGTTTAATAACCTTTGTAGACTTTGAATCCTCAACGGAGGCTTGGAAGTTGATAAATAATGTGGAACTTTTGAGACACCAACAATGACTCAACTTGATGAAGATGTTAGTCCATAAACTCTTAAGAACTCTTAAGCTTTAAGTTCATAGCCAATATGAACTTAAAGATGGCATGAAAAATGCAAGTATTCTCTTCATGCAAAAAGCAATAGTATAGAGAGCTAGAGAGAGGGTCATAGTTTCGGCCATTCTTCGAAAGAACGACTAGCTAAAATCCAAGCCTCAAACCTAGTATTTATAGTAGTAACAATACCCTACATTTTGAATAAAATATTCAAAAGACCATACTCTTATTTAAATAATCAAAGAGCCATTCTATCATTTAAATAATCAAAAAGCCATACTCTTATTTAAATATTCAAAGAGCCATTCTCTTATTTAAATAATCAAAAAGCCATACTCTTCTTTTTTGACTCTTATTTTTATAAATAATAAAAAGAAGAAGGAAAAAACTTTATATTTTATAAAAACAAGTTTATAAAATATAAACTTTAACTTTTTGGTAAAAGACAAAAGAATTTGTCTAGTCCAAAATGTTGTACATGACTTATTAATTCATATCATATGAATTATATATAATGTTACTTGCTAATGAAAATTATTATTTCCTAAAAATAAATAATTTCCAGTTTAATTATAAGAGTTTATTGAATATTTATTAAAACCAATTTCTAATAATAAATAATCAATTGTATCAAGTTGTTGTTAGTGTTACCCATTAATATCATATGTTAATTAGCAATATCACTTTAATATGACTCTTGAGCACACTAGACCTTTCAGAATACACACTAAAATGCCACAAAACACTTCAAAGCTCAAGAACACTCAAAGGGGGTGCAATAGGGTTAGATGGGTTGTAATGAACAGTGGAGGTTGATGAGTGTGAGTTTCTAAAGGCCATAATGTTGTTTAAATGTCTCATGCCCTAAAAATTAGGGTTTAGTCTTTGGTTACGTACGCCTTACGTACACTACGTACGCTGAGCATACGCGACTACAGTGACAAATCTAGAACAAAATATCACGTGGTTCCCAAATTAAGTGAAACTGATGAAAAACACTTGTGGGGGTCGGGTCAGGTCGGGTCTGGCCAGGTCGTGTATGATTCAATGAAATATAACTGAAAAAAACGATCAGCCACCACTGATAAAAAGTTTTAAAAAACCGACTGAAGTATAACTGAAAAAACCAAATGATTTGATGAAAAACTAGTTGATTATTAGTATATTGATACCTTATTGTTTGATAAAAACTATATATTATATTTAACCCTATATATTTAACAACATATTTGCCCCTTGTAACTTGTTTTTTCTCCTTTAAAATGGTTTTTTAGGATATTTTTGTAAAAAACAAACTCAAGGTAGGTCCTCTACTTTTTATAAGGTGGTTCCTAATTTTTGTGATACATATATTATAAATGAAACTGAAATTTTAGATAGGTCCTAGGACCTACCTTCATCCTTCTTGGACACGCCCCTGCGCGGCTAAGCCCTTGATCCAAAAGCGCTCATGTACACTAAGCATACCTAAACGTACGCCTAGCGTATAAGGGGGCCATTTTCACAAAAATTTCAAACTTCAAGGACCAAAAAGGAAAATACCTGGAATCGAATGTTACATAGTCTAAAATAGCCGGTTATAAGGATTAAATATGTAAAAAAAAAATTGTCAAATATAGATGTAAAAAACATTAGTAATTAAATATATACAAAACAAAAAATATATTACTTGTTAAATCATTTTCTTAAAATAAAATTATAAAAACGTTTGCAATATTGTCAGATTAATCTGCCTAACAAACGAAGATTTTTTTGTCACATGTCATACTATCATTCATTTTGTCACATGTAATTTTATGATTTTATTCATTTTATTAAATTTCACATAATATTTAAATGTAATAATATACAATAATAAATGAATATCAGTTTCATTAAAAGACTTATCTTTTAATTTCAAATTTCATAAATTAAAGACTTATTAATTTCCTTTGCTTATTTATGTAAAATATTTGTTTAAATTTATAAAAGAAAATAATTAATATTTTCTTAGCTTCTTATAAAACCATATATCAAATATTTAGAAATTTATATTCATTTCTTTTTGGTTCCAGTATCTTATAAAACCATATATAGTGGAATTTTGTAGAATATTACTAGTATTATTATTATTTTTTTTTCTAAAATAACATCCTAAGGTTTAGATTAGACCAAAGCACAATTTCCACTTTCACAAATTTAGACCTGAACCCAACGGCTTATGACTTGAAAAAGGGCTTATACTGCTGCCAATTACGTTTACGCCTACGCCTGCCCACCAAATTCAATGTTGTCAAATCGTCGTCCGTAGAAATCCATCCATCCACCTCCGTTTCTCGTACCCCCAATCCCTCCCTGCTTCGTTTCTTGCTCCAAATTAGGGTTCTTATATTTCAATCTTGTAACTCCAATTGGCCTTTTTCTTCATCTTCTTCATCTTTCCCTTTCGATTGTCGTCGTTGTATCAATAAACCCATCTCTGATTTGATTCCTGATAGACCCGTGTATATATATACAGCTTAGGAATCAGTAAACCCCTTGTCTTTCTTTTCATCCGAAAGGGTTTTTTTCGTTGTTAGATGCTTTTGGATAATGTCGGATGCGAATATTAGCAATCAGCATCTTCATCGAGCTACCTACGAGCCTGTAAGTATACAGCGTCATCATCATCAGCAACAAGGAATTACTATCAATAGCAATAACGACGATGGAAATCAACATCATATGGTTGACGATGTAGTAGTAGAGGAAGACGACGACGACGTTCCCGGAGGCGAAGAAGAATCTATCGATAACCCTAACCAGATCCGTTACGACCACCACAATCCACATCATCAACACCATGGTTTACAAAACGGCGGTGGATTGGAAGGCGGAATGGAGGAAATGAGTGCTCCGCCACATGGTCTGTATGTTCCGGAGTCTGAAATTCAGCAGCATGCGGTGGGTGGTGGTGGTGGTACTGGCGGTGCTGATCAGCTTACGTTGTCGTTTCAGGGTGAAGTTTATGTGTTCGATGCTGTTTCACCTGAAAAGGTTTTTGCTTTACTCTTTGCATCAATCGCTGACCTAATCCAACAAGTTTGTAGCTTTTCATTGTGGGTTTTTAAAGTTGTAAAGTTGTAAAGTTGTATTATTTGTGTTACAGGTGCAATCTGTGTTGCTACTGTTGGGTGGATATGAAGTACCTACAGGGGTCACTTCTTTAGGGATACCTCCTCAAAATCAAAGGGTATGCCTTATGAGTAATTAAGTATAATGATTTGTATATGATGATTGATGATTTGAGTTTATTGAAAGTTTTTCTTGAAATGTGTTGTTATAGGATTTGGCAGAATTTCCTGCAAGATCAAGTCAATCTCAAAGGGCTGCATCATTGATTCGGTTTAGAGAGAAGAGGAAAGAAAGATGCTTTGATAAGAAAATCCGTTACACTGTTCGAAAGGAAGTTGCCCTGAGGTGGTACTAGAATTATCCGAAATCTATAATTGTTTCTTTTTATTTTTAAAAAAATCTTATGCTACGTAAGATCTGATTTTTTTTTTTAATAAAAACAGAATGCAACGAAAAAAGGGTCAATTTACATCATCAAAGGCAACTTCTGATGTATCGGGTTCTTCTTCCGATTGGAATGGTGGGCCCACCCAAGATGAAGAAACAACGTAAGTATCTACTCTGTAGACATGATCCGACAGAACAAAACAAGTTGTACTGAACCAGTACTCTCGTACTGTGTTAGATTGTTAGACATGAGATGACATAACAAAACAAGCTGTACAGAACCAGTACGAGAGTACTAGACATGATATGACATAACAGAACAAGTTGTACAAACTACTAGACATGATATGACATAACAGAACAAGTTGTACAAACTACAAAGTACTGAGTTAGACATGATATGATATAACAGAACAAGATGTACAAAGTACTGTGCTAGACATGATATGACATAACAGAACAGGTTGTACATAGCTAGTACTCGTACTAGTGTGCTTGGACAAATTTTTTTTCTATATGAAAAGACGTGAATGCCCTTATCCATACAGATGTAGGCACTGTGGAATAAGCTCGAAGTCAACTCCGATGATGCGACGTGGGCCCGATGGCCCAAGAACGTTGTGCAATGCGTGCGGACTCAAATGGGCTAACAAGGTAATAATTCTTTTGCTTGTCATTTTGTGTTATGAAGTGAAGTATAGCTGTTGACTTATTATTATTATGGAAATTGATTTTTTCAGGGACTTTTAAGAGATCTGAGCAAGGTTTCAGCATCAGGAAGTCAGGAAGCAGGTGGGAAGTCGAACAACTTGGATGCTGGAAATGTGAATGCTGCTGTTCTTGTGGTGTCTAATGGAGATAGTTCGGGAGTGGCTGGAGAAAGGTGAGTGATTTGAAGTAAAAAAAGGTGTAAAATAATGGAAAAAAAAAAAAGATGCTTCCGGGTTTTATGAATTCGGTTATTACAGAGATTTGTAGACATTAATGACAGCTACAGTGTATGAGCTGTATTACATAGTGTTGTTAGTTGTAGGTTTTCGAATCTTTGGTGTTTGTATCTCTCCCTCTCTGATCATCTCTCATTAAACATCGATTCATTTGAGTATGTTTGTGTTTTTATCTGTTAAATCCTAAACCCAAAACCCAAATCCTGTTGTTTCAGCTTCCATTGGTTGTCTGTAATTAAGAAAATTGCCCTAAAAGGTTGCTGAAGACAGTTATTGAAGAAATCCCTTGACTTGTGTTTGTTGGAATTATAAACAGATATTAAAAGTTTTAACTTTTTTCTTTTATTATTATTCAAGTATGAGAATTTTAAAGATTACCAGGTTTTTGTTTTTCAACTTAACCTTGGTTAAGCTGCAAAGTTGAGATGAATGGAGATGTTAGATTATCAGTACTTAAATTCAAAGTAGACTTGAATAACATAATTGAATTTAGTTTTGTAACATTTTATGTCTGTTTGTTAATGTTATACACTTGGACTGAAATAGCCTCTTTCAGATTTGGTTGTTTTTCATAGTCTACAGAATCCTTGCTCACATGTACAAATGTAGGTTGCTTTTAGGTGCATAACAGCCAACTAGATGCCAACTGGATGGTTGGGCCCACAACGAGCCCTATCCATATTTGTAATTAAAACTCAAACCCTTGTTCCTTGACAATTTCTGCAATAAATCATAAACAAATGTAGGCTTTAAGGATTGCCTTGCCTTTATCAATGGTGCAACCTGTTTTTTCTAAAAAGCACTTTAAAGGGTGTTTTCTAAAAAGCACTTCAAAGGGAAGGTGCATACTTTACATTAGACAACACTACAAAAATAAGCTTCCACGTGGTATGCATTTTTTCTAAGGTTTAGTTTAAACCTTGATTTTTTGGTTTCGTGATGTTTTTGAGTTAGTTTCGTTGCGGATTTGGTCCCTCGGTAAACTGAAATGTAACGCCCCAAAAATACCAAGTAAAATTTTCATTCTAAATAAGTCGAAACCATTTAATCAATATCCCAAAAGACATCATAATAAAAGTTTTTTTCAAAACATCAGAGTAAAGTCGTAAACAATCAATACGAAATAAATCTCCAGGGGATGTAGTGTGATCAGATCGGACTCTTCCTTTTGAAATCAAAAATACCTGAAAACATTTTAAACCTAAACCGTAAATATAAAGCTTAGTGAGTCCCTCAAAATACCACAAAGACAACAAGCAGATATAGGCATATCAACAAGTGTCACAAAGACAACTATCATCCTACAAACATAATCCGGTGGGCCGACATTAATGCTTTCAACCCACAGGTACGGTGAAGATAACTATTCAACATAAGCCCAAAAGCTACCTTAGCAAAAGAACATCCAACCTAAGCTTCCTAAAGCCAAACTGAAACAAATCCTTAGCCAAATGCTCAATTTTACACAAGTTTGACCAAAGTCAAAATGGTTAAAGAGTCAACGATCAAAGTTAAAGTCAAAATTGCCAATCAGCAGCCCTCCACGTCGTAGCCTTCTTTGGCCACGTCGTGGGCACAAAATGCCAAAACAGTTGTTGATTCCCCATTCGCAGTCCGAACAGCTCAAACGAGCTTAATCCATTTTTCTTCCGATTTCAAGAGCTCCAAAGCTCAGACCTGATCCTTTCCAATGTCTTAATGGATAAAGTTTCTTACTTTATCCATTAGGAATGTCTAAACCACCAAGGTCTAGACTTTAAGTCTCAAAAGTACCTAACATGCATCTTTCTTAACTTAATTCATTAAGTCCAAGTTTCCAACTGCATATCCGAATCAACAAGGTGTCTCGATTGATAAAGTTTCCAACTTTATCCATAATAATGCAACAATCTTCCAAAATCTAAACTTTAATATACCAAATGACCTAAAGGACCAAGATAACTTGCATGGAAAGGGAAGGTAAAAGATTATAACTTTCCTAGTCCACGGGGTCCAAGAAACATTCCAACTGATCAAAAGATGTTGGAGTCCACTCAACTCCAAGATCACTTATAAAATGGACAAAAAGTGCCAAAAACACCAAATGACAAGATCTGATGAACTAGATTGCAATATTGAAACTTTATACTCACAATGGTCCAGAAATGTAGTGCCTTTGATGGATCCTAACTTGAAGCTTCATTCCTTGTAACCAAAAGAACCTTCTTGATCTTTATGCTCCATCAAAATAACATAAAAATATCAAAAAAAGGAAGGATGAGAGAGGAGAAGCTTAAATCTTGAAGGTGGAGACTAGGGTTTCTCTCAAGGTATTCTAGAGGTGATGGAGGGTGATAAAATGTCTAAAAATGCGGAACTTATGCTTAAACACGTTGAAAACCCTAAAATCATGGGCTTGGGCCTAACTAATCACCATGTTGTGGGCTCTGATCTCCACTCTATGGCGATGGTTTTCTCTAAAATCCACCTCAATTTCAAACAACTATAACTTCTTTGTTTCAGCTTATTTTCGGTGATCTTTATATCAACAGAAAGGTATTGATGAGCCCCACACTTCTATCTAGTTAATTTTGGCTTAAAACATGTCGAACTAAAAACCATAATCCATGCAAGAAACCTAATATATAACTTTTTCCATTTTAGCATTTGACTCCAAAACACAACCTAAGGGTTTAGATCATATAACCAATATACCAACATCCAATAGGATCTAAACCCTATTCCCTTTCAGCCCAAGACATTTACATGATTCATTTATTGCCCACAATCTTAAAATAAAAAACTTCTCGAAACAGGATGTTACGTGAAATGACTTTAACACCCTTGGTGTATTTATTTTTCTTTTTTCTTTCTTTTTTTAATATCTAATAGTTATTTATTTATTTTAATAATTAAAAAAACGTCTCTCTCTCTCTCTCTCTCTCTCTCTCTCTCTCTCTCTCTCCCCGTGAGATTTTTGGGTGCTTTGTGTTTTAGTTTTCCCCCAAAAATTGAGGCTTTTCTTGTCTGGGATTTGTTCGTCTTTTCTAGATCTAGGTAGTCGGTAATCATCAAAACCTATTTAAAAAAATCAAAAAAATCTATGGAAGAAAAAATGATCATGAAATACTCATGTTTTGATTTTGATTTGGCGATTTAGCTGAATATGAGGTTCTCATTGAAGTGGTTCTAAACTATTCTCAATGACCAGTTTTTCCTGCTCATACATCCGAAGACAATTTGATTTCACCTTTGAGGATCATAAATGGGTATGTCGTGGAAGGCATGTCAGACAAAGGGGAAAGAAAGCTTCGTTAAGCCAGAAATCCATGATCAATCCAGTTTCTACATACATAATCGACTTATCACCTTCAGACCCATTTGGTATTGAGATCGATATCAACACCATTTTCACAGCCATCACCAGGTGGCTTGAAGATTTTGAAGTGGATTACATGAAATATGTCAGAAACAACTGAGGGGGAAACAACCACAAAACCGGTTCTGGGTCTAATGTTGCCGAATATGCTACTGTCGAAGACGCTACTATGGTTGTGGAGGTGTTCTTTCCGACGGAGAGGATAGGGCTGGCGGAATGCTCAACGGTACAAATCGGAGGAGGCATATGGATAAAGGAGAAGAACGAAGCAACAAAGGCTGCTGTTGACTGCTGTAGTTTAGGGACTGATCCAACGTCCTCTTGACTGTTCCTATTTTAACCTGGAAGTAAACGCGAAGGGAAGGGGCAAGGCAAATCGAATATAGAAAAACAATAGGTAGGAGCGTTTGGGTTGTTGTGAAGTCAACGATAAGCACAAGGAAAACGGGAGGGGATATTGCCCTCTTGACTGCCAGAAAATCCCAAGTGGAGGTTTTCTCGATTAAAACTGCACAAGAAGAAGGGAGGCAACAACACGTATCAAGGGGTGTTTGGCTTGCTTGTCATCAAGAAAGAAGAAGGAAACATGGCTGGAACAGAGGGTAGCAGCCTCCATTTTTTGCTTGGGTTTTCCACACATACACACACACACACACACAGAGAGAGAGGCCTTTTTTAATTATTAAAATAAATATTATAATAAATAAATAACTATTAGATTTTAAAATGAAAGAAAAATAAAAAATAAATATCTCAAGGGTATTACAACCATTTTAGTTTACTAAGTAACCAAATTCACAACGAAACTAACTCCAAAGGACCACGAAACCAAAAAAAATCAAGATTTTGACTAAATCTCAGGAAAAAAGAAAATGCATACAAGACCATTATATATCAAATAACAAATAAAAAAGAAGAAAATCATCCATAAAGATTTCAATATTAAAAAAAAAAAAGTCATCATCGGTCAAATATTTAGGCACAAACATCACAGATCGTGAGCCAGTTGCATTCTATATTGAGGTTCTGAAGTCGTGTCGTATTCATGTTCAAAATTCAACACGATAATAGAACGAAACGTGGTGTTCGTCTTCAAAAGACATGTAATTAGTAGCTAAATATGTTGTTTTATGTCCCCCCCTTTTTTTTGTCGTGTTTAAATAAACTTTTTTACAAAAACTTATGTATGACATTATGCAAATAGTTATTTTTTGTTATTTTTGTCGTATTATCGTGTTTTTATTGAGTAGTCGTATTCGTGTTAACGAAAAACAACACGCTGTCATGTCGTGTCCGGGTTAACAAAAAATAATTTGTATCGTATTGTGTTAAACAAAAACACATAACGACAGCCCGATTTACCACCTTTACATGGATCAGTCTCCTGCAACATAAGAAACATATTACAATTAGTTTTGCACTATTTTAAGCCTATTTATTGTGTAAATACTAAAAAGACCTCTAAACTTTTAACGAATATTAACTGGATAAAATAATGTATTCGAGCGCCTCCAGACAACTCAGATGTAGACATCTCTTCATTTTTTCCATCAATCATCCAAGAAAAAGCTGGCTGCTTAAATTCAAGATATTATCTATGAAATTAGATATTTACAGAATGCATACTTCAAATCCGGTAAAAATAACATGTTTGAATAGACCAAAGTACCCCTAGTAGTAAGACTTATTACCAACACAAATACAGGTCAAACAAACAGTCAACCAATTAGGGTCTCCCTCTTCATTAAGACAGAGACCAATAATCAATCAACTGGGACCCAGGAACATCAAACAAGCAATGCTGAAGCAACAAGCCAACAACAAAGCTTGAAGCAGAATAGCAATTTCAGATCAGAGACTCAATTTGAGAACTTTTAGGTACAAATTTGAGGTTTAAATGGATGGAATTCTTGTCCATATGGCAAGAAATGATGCATCTTATGGTGTTACAAAAACAAATTCCACCAATAGCCACAGTCTATTATAATAATAAAAGTTCAACAAGTCAGCTAGTTTGAGTTCTGATGAAGTAATACATCTCATCATCATTTTAGCTTTATAATTTGCAGGACAACAAGCAGTGCATCCAAACTGTCCTACACAAGATCATTACAATCATAAAAAAAAAAAAATTTATCTTTGGACAATAATAACAAAGAATTTCAGTTGCTAATGTTGAAGCCTACAGACGAAAAGGAACTGTTATAAACTTCCAACCTCTATCATCTATCATTATCATTAAGGAGTGAATCATGAGGATAATCTGTCATATCGAATTAGTAGCTTTATTCCAAACTAATCATTATACTTGTTGAAATGCCAAAGAAAACCATTAAAGTATGCAACTTTAGACATTTTGTGATTGTTAATTGTTATTAAACACACATGATGCATCCAGAACTTGCACCAATTCAAATTAAGAAGAAAGGAAACCAACAGACTCTTCAAGGACACAACAGTCTACAGCGACCTCTAAAGATCAAAATTGTATAATAGACTTGATGCCTGATTATGAACTGATTCCACCACACTATTTAGACAAGGAGGTTAACACATTCCATCTACATTCATTAGCGTTTGTCATGCGAATCCATATAAGCATCATAAAACGCAGCAAATAACAAGAAATCAATACGTTGGTTAGCGAGATAAGCTTAAAAATGGATTAAATCTAAGAGGATCAGATAGCGGTACCTTTCTGGAGCTATTGAATTAAAAAACTAGTGAAATACGCCGGCGAATCTGCAGCGATCGATCGAGCGAATTAGGGCAAAAAAAAATTTGGACCATTTCTCGATTTGTGCGTGTCATCCTTGCGCAGGGGCCATGCTAATCTTCTCTGTATCGTTCCAATTTTATCGGATGTCCCCGAAGGGACGATGTATGATGCGAGGCAAGACTATATAAAACATAAACGGCTTTCAATAGCCACCGATGTGGGAAGCCATGAATTGCAGCATTTTCACCACGAATCAAAAGAGAAAAGTTAGAAATCGATCAGGATGGAAAACCCTAATTTTTACTTTCTTCTTCGTTTTACCTCAAAGTCAACATTCACAGCAAAATGAGCAAGTCACAAGGTGAATTACTAAAAAATAAAGATGGGTGCTGTTTATTTTTTAATTGTTAACGATACAAAAGAAAAGTCGCTATATTATTTATTTTATCAAAAAGAAAATCGCATCCTTTTTTTTTTAACAAAATAATTCCACTTATTTAATTTTCTGAATAAATGACTATTATCTAGTTTATTAACAAAGGGTTTTTATGTGAATGCAAGTAGTAAATTATGTCTGTTACCCAAATCGAAAGGCGTTTTTTTCTATTAACCAAGCCGAAAGTCAAAATTTCTTTTATTATTTGTCCACAATACGTCGTTGTTGGTCAACAATTGTGAGCGATATGACCCATACTCGGGAGGGTTCCGGTGGGTATTGCTATTCGCACGCGATTTATGAGTGAAAAATCATTTTCCCATCATTTTCACATCGAGTATTGGAGGCTGATAAGCTACTTGTAGCCTGTTGTATGAAAAGAACATAAAAATGATTGCAATCAATCTAAGTTTATACATAGTTAGATATAGATTGGAGGACATAGTTATAACATGGGAAAAATGAAAGCCCTATATTTGTAAATGAAAGCCCTATATTTGTAAATCTGCATATTATGGCCATTGCATCCAAAAAGAAGCCTTGTCATTCAAAAGCATATACCAAGCCTATATTTGTGATCATCACCATGTTCTTAATATTTAGGTGCTGTTTTTTTTTCCAAGGAAAAATGTCTGCAGTCTGGGAATCATATCTACATACATCTGTACTAGAAGTAGTGGACAAAACGTCTGCATTCTGAAAGAAGAAGATTGCTTGTATTTTAACATCTGCATACTGTTAGAATAAACTAAAATCTAATTAAACTTATTTAAAAAAAAAAAACTTAAAAAGAGATTTTCAATAATTTTATGACTTTATTGTAGATAATTAATAAATATAGATAAACTTTTATGTATTATTGTATAAAATTGAAAATAAAATGGAATGAATTGGATGGAAATAAACTTTGGTTTTAAATGAAAATTTTCAAAATTTTCATTTTACCTTTTTCAATTAAATCAATTAAAAAATGGACATAAATATTTTTCCCAAGAAATGAATGATACTGCATTAAATAATGTTTTCAAAAATTTGATACAAAAAATATAAGACAATATTAAGATTTTTTTTCCAATTCTATATAAACAACTTCAATGATCTTATTGTAATTAAATCTTTATTTATAAATTTGTCATAAAGGTCATTACTATGTCACCGAACCTTTTTTCTTTTAGTATTGTATTTTTTTTTATTAAAAATTATTTATAATAGAAAAAGTTGTAATAAATCTAAATTAAAAAAAAAAAAAAAAAAAAAAACAAAGATATATGCGTTATTTTAGACTAGAATATGTCTGAAGAGGTTTGAAGACTGTGGTCCACATCTACGCCAAGAAGAGGACACACACATCTTTTTAGGTCTGCAGTCTTATAAAAACAAACAGTCTGCAAAGCCTAATGTCTGCGCATGGTCTGCGCCGTGCAGACAAAAGAGGCCAAAAAAAATCTTCAAACAAAAAACAAACAACATCTTATAAATTATTTATTTGAAGTATTCTAGACTATTGTAGACTTTTGTTTGTAGTTTGGCATCTTTCACTTAAATTGGTTGTCAAATCTATTACTCTTATTGACAAACACTTTGTCTATAAGCTATCTTTGACAGTAATTATTCTTTGGTAAAATAAAACAGATAAGTTGTGTGATACATGTAATATGCCATAAAATAATACTTATATTATAATACAAATACATAATGAATTATAATAAATGTTAAATAATAGTTCATGATTACTTATGTTTAAAGGAAATTTCATACATCTTGGAATTTCAAACCATCAATTTTGAGTAACATTAATATATGTTAATCGTGTTAAAGTATTTTAATTTATAGAACATTGTTATAGCATCAAAAGTTTATAAAAATTATGGTAATATTATAAATTTTATCCTCTACAAATAAATATCAATATCGATATAATTTTTTAGTTAAAAAAACTTTTTTCTTAATATTATATATATATATATATATATATATATATATATATATATATATATATATATATATATATATATATATATATATATATATATATATATATAATACATCTAGTAACAAAATGCAACAAACTGGGGGAGTTGACCTCTAACCATCATTTCCAAATGCTGCTAGAGAGATCATTAGAAATCTGATTATAAGGTTTATTATTATAAAAACTATCTACTTAATTAATAATACATAAGGTTATAAACTGTAGCACCCGGTTCCTGGTATGTATCTCATTCAAGTATTCTTCACATTTTGGAATGGACTCGGCGAGTTGAAGGCCCAACTTGTCGAGTAGAAGCGACTTGGACCCGGGGGATAAGTGGCAGACTCGTCGAGTCGGCAGCAAGACTCGACGAGTAGACCCTGCATGGACAAAACCCTAATCCAAGGGTTTGCACCCTATTTAAACATCTTATTCAGCCTCCCTCGTCCCCTATGCTGTCAGAACACCTCACATTAAACCCTAATCGTCTTTGGTGAAGATCTAAGGCCTCTTTGGTGGATTTTGGTGGTTTGTGATCACAAGAAGGAAGGAAAAGCTTGAAGAGCCAAGAGGAAATCAGAAGATCCCGAGTTTCTGCTGCATCTACAGTTCTTTGGAGGTATAAAGTTTATACCTTGCTCATTCATGTTCTAGATCCCTTTTTGGAGTGAATTAGGGCTTTAAGGAGCCATTCTTGGTGACCTACTATGAGTGCAAGCATGGTTAAGGCTAAGACTCCAGATCTAAGGTCCTTAGGGGACTACAAGACATAAAGTGGCTGACTTTGGGGCCTTAGAAAGCCCCATGCATTTTAAGAGTTTTTTTTAGAGCCTTTTGAGCTTATTCTCCCATGCATGCATGTAAAGTTTGTAACTTTACGTGCTAGATCGATCTTAAGAGCCTAGATTTATCTTGTGGACAAGTGTTGTACATCAGAAATCAAGAAATGAGACTTGAACAACCTCGACTCGGCGAGTTGTTCTTAGGACTCGACGAGGGGTCCGGGGGAGTGACCCAACGCATTGGACTTAGCCATAGACCTGGAGTTCATAGGACTCGACAAATGCATGAGTAGACTCGGCGAGTCAAAGGCAATCTCCCAACTTTTGAAGATGAACTCGATGAGTTGTTCATACAACTCGGCGAGTCAAGGACATGACTTGTTTGTAGGATGAGGATGAACTCGACGAGTTGTTCATACAACTCGGCGAGTCGAATGAAGGTTCATCCGAGGTTGTTTCAGAAGGAGAACTCGTCAAGTCATTCCTAAACTCGACGAGTAGAAGCGTGAAGATGGGCAGATGGAGGGTAGAGACTCGACGAGTTGGAGGCCCAACTCGGCGAGTCAGGTCAACTGAAAGTTGACTTTGACTTTGACTTGGTCAGGGGTAAAATATTCATTTTACCCTAAGAACAGTTATCAGTGTCTGAGTAAGTGTTTTATGGGAATTATAGCTGGAGGATCGCCGGAGCAGCAGTCGGACATCTGTCGATCAGCTTTTCAACAGTCAGCCTTACGAGGTGAGTTACCTTCCAGTAGGGGTGGGTCTACGACACCAATGTCGGCCCACCAGTAGGAGATTATGGGTGAGATGGTTATCTTTGTGATAATTGTCTGGTTGCTATACATGTGTTGAGTATGTGTTAGTAGTAGTAGGGCGCGCTAGCCCCTGGTTACCGGTTGAAAGATACCGAAGACGATTATCGGTTGAAAGATACCGGAGGGGTGGACAAACCCACGCATGTATAGTTGTATGCTTATGATATGCCATTATGTGACTCTGTATGCCTATGTATGTTATCATGAAACCAATATGTTATGACATGTAATATGTGATAGGGGTAGGGGTGAAATAGTCCCCAGATACCGGTTGAAAGATACCGAATGGGAGGTTAGTTCCCGGATACCGGTTGGAAGATACCGAAGGGGGGAGTAGCTCCCGGTTGCCGATTGAAAGATACCGAGGGGGGGGGGGGTAGCTCCCGGTTACCGATTGAAAGATACCAATGACTATGTGCTATGGGTACGGTGGGGGAACTCACTAAGCTTCGTGCTTACAATTTCAATTTTGGTTTCAGGTACCTCTTCGTCTAAGGGGAAGGAGTCAACGATGTAGCAGCACATCACACACACACACATGTTTTCCGCATGGAGTTTCCTGGGAGTCTACTCTGAATTATTTTACTTTTGGACAAAATGGTTTTTATGGTGACATGTTTTGGATTATTGACACCTTGATTGTGACATGGGATATCATTATGAATGTTTTTATATCGATGGTTTTTATGTTATAATCTATTTAAAAACGAAATTTTTAGTCTTGAATTTTGGGATGTTACAAGTTGGTATCAGAGCCCTGGTTTGAGGGATTCAGACACACCCTCGAGGATGTCTGGGCTTAAACAGAGGGATTAAAAGATTTTATTTTTACAAAGAAAATGGTTTTCTAAAAGCTAAGTTAAAAAGTTTTAAGAAAGAACAAGGCATGTGATGCGTGCGACCGACCGAGCTCAAGTAAGTTTTCCCCAAGATACCCATACTTGTTATGTTATGTTATATGATATATGTTTTCAAGAACTGCATGCTAGAGTAGGGCTGAGGATCTAGGAAGGATGCCTTATATGCCTGTTGTATAAGTTGCATGCTAGGACTACCTAGTCAGCAGTAGGATGGCCTGGTTAGGTAATGCTTGATATGGTTACTCGATGCACGAATGCTGCTTGCTTTGTGCTATAGGGGTCCTGGCTAACTTCAACTAACTAGTGAGCGTATATGTAACAATATCCACAAGCTAGTTAGGGGAGGATGGTAAGGACTCCTAGTGCAGCTAATTGTGGAGGGTAGGTCGAAGAGTGCCCTAGGAAAGCCTAGGATGAGAATAATTGGAAAGAGATATTGGTTAAGGGACTTGGTGAAGTCGAAGCAATCCTTGAGGAAAGTACGGATAGATGTGGAAAGTAGTATGGGCCCGTACTACTGAAAGCAGAGGATCCGTACTCGAGTCAAGGAGGGCCGAGATGGAACCAGGAACCTTGGGTAATGTGTGAGACCTCTCGGGGAATGTTTTGATCCTGACATTTATGTGTTTATTTTCAGTATGGTGGTCACATGACATGAAGCAGGAGGCTCAGGATCTGGGTCGGGATCGGGATCAGGAACGGGCTCCGGCGCGGGATCTGAGCAGGTTGATGATGGGTTACGCGAGTTCATAGCGTTTGAGATTACGAGAGGCATCCTTGAGGCGACCCCGGTCATCTTCGGGTCGATCAAGGAGGGGATCATTGAGTTGCTGAAGGATCACCTCCGAGCATTCAGGAGTGATTTAGTGTCTGGCCATGCGAGTACGCGCACACTGTCCTTCAAGGACTTCAGAGGGAATGGTGCGTCAGATTTTCACGAGGTGAAGGACCCCATTGCTGCCAGGAGATGGATCGCAGACATTGAGTCTGCACAATTGATGAGCTTCAGCCCAGAAGGGTCGAAGGTCCGCTTTGCGGTGGGATGTTTGTGAGACAGAGTTAGAGATTGATGGGAGTCGGTTGGTGACTCATTGGGAGCCTCGGCCATCGAGGCTATGACATGGTCAGACTTTGTGACCAGATTCGCAACGAAACTAGCTCAAATTCGGAACGAAATTAGCTCAAAAGGACCACAAAACCAAAAAAATCAAGATTTGGACTAAATCTCAAAAAAAAAAAAAAAAATGCATACCGCAAGACCATTATATATCAAATAACAAATAAAAAAGAAGAAAATCATCCATAAAGCTATCAATATTTGAAAAAAAAAAAAAAAAGGTCATCATTGGTCAAATATTCAGCACAAACATCACAGATCATGAGCCATTTGCATTTTGTATTGAGGTTCTGATGTCGTGTCGTATTCATGTTCAAAATTCAACACGATAATAGCACAAAACGTTGTGCCCGTGTTCAAAAGACGTGTATTTAGTAGCTAACCACGTTGTTTTTTTTCGTGTTTAAATAAACTTTTTTACAAGAACTTATGTATGACATTATGTAAATAGTTATTTTTTGTTATTTTTGTCGTGTTTTTATTGAGTCGTATTCGTGTTAACGAAAAAAAACACGCTATCATGTTGCTTCATGTTCGGGTTAACAAAAAAATAATTTGTATCGTATTGTGTTAAGCAAAAACACATAACGACAGCCTGATTTACCACCTTTTTAGTCTCCTGCAACATAAGAAACATAATACAATTAGTTTTGCACTATTTTAAGCCTATTTATTGTGTAAATACTAAAAAGACCTCTAAACTTTTAATCGAATATTAACTAGAAAATATAATGTATTCGAGTGCCTCCAGACAACTCGAATGTAGACATCTCTTCATTTTTTCCATCAATCATCGAAGAAAAAGCTGCTTAAAAATTCAAGATATTATCTATGAAATTAGATATATTTAGACAATGCATACTTCAAATCCAGTAAAAATAACATGTTTGAATAGACCAAAGTACCCCTAGCAGTAAGGCTTATTACCAACACAAATACAGGTCAAACAAACAGTCAACCAATTAGGGTCTCCCTCTTCATTATGAGAGAGACCAAGAATCAATCAATTGGGACCCAGGAACATCAAACAAGCAATGCTGAAGCAACAAGCCAACAAGAAAGCTTGAAGCACAATAGCAATCTCAGATCAGAGACTCAATTTGAGAACTTTTAGGTACAAATTTGAGGTTTAAATGGATGCAATTCTTGTTCATATGGCAAGAAATGATGCATCTTATGGTGTTACAAAAACAAATTCCACCAATAGCCACAGTCTATTATAACAATAAAAGTTCAACAAATCAGCTAGTTTGAGTTCTGATGAAGTAATACATCTCATCATCATTTTAGCTTTATAATTTGCAGGACAACAAGCAGTGCATCCAAACTGTCCTACATAAGATCACTACAATCATTAAAAAAAATAGTTACCTTTGGACAATAATAACAAAGAATTTAAGTAGAGTTCTAAATAACAGTTTATAGCAATAAAAGAGCATCCCACACAGAATTGTATTGGTGTTCCTGTTATTGATATGAATATGATATCATAATTTCAGTTGCTAATGTTGAAGCCTAAAGAAGAAAAGGAACTGTTATAAACTTCCAACCTCTATCATCTATCATTATCATTAAGGAGTGAATCATGAGGATAATCTGTCATATCGAATTAGTAGCTTTATTCCAAACTAATCATTATACTTGTTGAAATGCCAAAGAAAACCATTAAAGTATGCAACTTTAGACATTTTGTGATTGTTAATTGTTATTAAACACACATGATGCATCCAGAACTTGCACCAATTCAAATTAAGAAGAAAGGAAACCAACAGAAGCTTCAAGGACACAACAGTCTACAGCGATCTCTAAAGATCAAAATTGTATAATAGACATGATGCCTGATTATGAACTGATTCTACCAGACTATTTAGACAAGGAGGTTAACACATTCCATCTACATTCATTAGCAATTGATCATAGCGTTTGTCATGTGAATCCATATAAGCATCATAAAACGCAGCAAATAATAAGAAATCAATACGTTGGTTAGCGAGATAAGCTTAAAAATGGATTAAATCTAAGAGGATCAGATAGCGGTACCTTTCTGGAGCTATTGAATTAAAAAACTAGTGAAATACGCCGGCGAATCTGCAGCGATCGATCGAGCGAATTAGGGCAAAAAAAAATTTGGACCATTTCTCGATTTGTGCGTGTCATCCTTGCGCAGGGGCCATGCTAATCTTCTCTGTATCGTTCCAATTTTATCGGATGTCCCCGAAGGGACGATGTATGATGCGAGGCAAGGCTATATAAAGCATAAACGCCTTTCAATAGCCACCGATGTGGGAAGCCATGAATTGCAGCATTTTCACCACGAATCAAAAGAGAAAAGTTAGAAATCGATCAGGATGGAAAACCCTAATTTTTACTTTCTTCTTCGTTTTACCTCAAAGTCAACATACACAGCAAAACGAGCAAGTCGCAAGGTGAACTAGTAAAAAATCAAGATGGGTGCTGTTTATTTTCTATTTAATTGTTAACGGTACAAAACAAAAGTCGCTATATTATTTATTTTATCAAAAAAAAAAAAAAAAAAAAAAAAAAAAAAAAAAAAAAAAACCATCCTTTTTTTTTTAACAAAAGAATTTCACTTATTTAATTTTCTCAATAAATAGCTATTACCCATATCCAAAGAATTGCATCAAAGCCTTGCATAATTTCTCTTGTATTCATTGGAAGCCGTTTGCTAAGAATGGTATTACGGGTACTTGGCGAAATATTTTTCAAATAGCTTGGGAGCTTAAGGATTGGGATATCTCCCTACAGGAGCTTTTTTTGTAAAAATCTGGGGATTGGTGATCAAACTCATTTTTGGAATGATAAATGGTACGGTGATTTGGCTTTAAAAGATATTTTTCCAAGTTTATATAAGATTGAAGCTAATAAGAATAGCATGGTCTCAGGGAGGGTTATGATTGATGAGAATGTTGTGTTTATTGGTGATTGGAAAAGGCCACCAAGAAGGGGCATTGAATCTGAGGAGCTGGCGAGAGTGATAGATGTTGTTGCGGGTTCCCGCTTCTGTAATCGTCTGGACTCGTGGTTGTGGAAAGGTGACTTGACAGGAATTTTTCGGTCAGTTCATTGATGGCATAGAAGTTGTATGATGTTGGTACTTTGCAGAGCTTCTTTCGGATAAATTGGATTCTGATCAAAATTATGTGTTTTGTTTGGAGGATGCTTTTGAATAGGATTCTGGTAGCTTGTAATTTGGTCCAAAAAGGGATTGTGCTTAACTCAATTGTTTGCGCGATGTGCGGAAATGCTGAGGAGTACGCCAACCACGTGTTTTTCTCATGTTCTTTTTCTTCTTTGATTTGGAATTGGTTTTCTTCTTGGTGTGGTGTGATCCTGTTGATTCCGAGTTGCATAGAAGATTTCTTTTTTGCTTAAAAGTTTGGTTATTGGTAAAAAGCGGAAGAAGCTCTTTTTGGCCTTGTTAAATACGGTGTTGTGGTTCATTTGGAAGGCGAGAAACTCAATGGTGTTCAGCAGTAGGAGATGTTCCCCTTTTAGAACGGCAGATGATATCCAATTAGTTGCTTTCAATTGGATCAAGCATAGGTCTTTGTTTAAATCTATCTGTTGGTTTGATTGGTGCATGTCTCCTTTTAATGTTTGTACTTTGTAATCTTTTGCTAGCTTCTTGCTAGTTTTTTAGTGCATTTGTCGTTCCAAAAAATAAAAAAACGCAAATCGAAATGCGTTTTTTTCTGTTAACTAAGCCGAAAGTCAAATTTTTTTTATTTTGTCCACAATATGTCATTGTTGGTCAACAATTGTGAGTGCTGTGACCCATACTTGGGAGGGTTCTAGTGCGTTTTGCAATTTCATAATTTTTTTTTTTTGTAGATTTTCAATATATAGTTATATTTTTAAAATCCACGTTACAAACACAAAGAAATAGCACAAATTCAATCAAAAGGCTTAATGTATTGATTCTAATTACTCAAAACCATGTAAACAAAAGATAGACTAAACTGTACAAATGATCCATGTGGTTCGCTCAAATTTGCCACTTTGTCCAAAAAAGTTTGCACTAGCACCAGAGGTCCAAAGTTTTCATTTTGTTGCTTGTTTGGCCCAATCTATTTTGTTTTGTTTCAAAATGACAGATTTGCCCTTGTTAATATGATTTTCTCTTTTTTGTTAATTGTTTTCCTGATTTTCAGATTTAAATAAAAAATAAAAAATAAAATTAAATATTTCTCTCTCTCTCTCTCACGCTTTTATTTCTTCATTTTCTTCTTTATTTTTATGGTAAAAACGGCACCGGAGGTGGATGTATTTCCGGTGACCATCAAGAACAACTCCACCGGCGAGCCAAGGGGCTGCCAGCGCCACCATCAACACCTCCCTCACCACCAACTGATGCCTCCGTTAATGCTTCCTTCTTCTCGGATCAACAGAGTATCGAAGACCTCCATCATCTTTTATGTTTTGCTGCCGATCACAACAGAAAAGGAATGAAGGCTTCAGGGATAACCTTCTGCCGGCACCCCTCCTCGTAACTGTGTAACCACCATAGATAAACCACCATAGGACCAACTTTTCTTTGTTTCCCTGATGTTTCTTTTATGCTTCCGTTCAAGTTCTTTCTTCCCCAGACAAGGACTGGAGAAACCCACTCCCAACCCTCCTTCTCATCCCCTTTCTATGGAGGATCACCACCCACACACATCCCCCTCAATTTGTTGTTGCTTCCAATCGGTTCCCTCTTCTCGATCGGGCAAAGGCAGAGGACTGAAGTCCTTATTCCTCATTCGTGTGTTGTTGAACGGTTGGATCAGAAGAAGAAAGAAGATGATGGCGGTTTCAAGATGAACAAACCACAAGCCTTAACACCGTCCACGCCGTCTCTCGACCCTCCTGGCACCATCAAACGACCCTCATGTGAGCTTCAGCTTCAAAGGATGCCACCATTCTCATTTCCTAAAACCCTAGGGTTTTCAGAGGTTGTCGTTGCTTCAATCCCTAGCTTCGATTTATGTGTCACAGCCTGGAGCTTTTAGGGTTAGGGTTTCGCTGCTAGAGCTTCAATCTGGTGGCGTTCATCTTTTCTGTCGGTGTTGTTCATCTTTTCTGCCGGTGGTGTTCATGATTTCCGGTAAGAGTAAAGATTGGGTGAGGGAGTAAGGGTGGTGACGTTCTGTGAGAGAGAGAGAGAGAGAGAGAGAGAGAGAGAGAGAGAGAGAGAGAGAGAGAGAGAGAGAGAGAGAGAGAGAGAGAGAGAGAGAGAGAGAGAGAGAGAGAGAGAGAGAGAGAGACTTTTAATTTTTAATTTTTTTTATTTTGTTATAAAAAATTTATAAAAATAAAATAGAAAATGCAAATTTTCTTTTTTCTTTTTTTCTTTTAATCAAAAAAAGTATTTAAGTAATAAAATAACTTAAAAAGAAAAAAAAATAAAGGCAAAATAGTCATTATGAAAAAGTTTATAGAAAATTGGACTAAAATCGCAACAAAATGAAAAGTTTGGACCTCTGGTGCTAGTCCAACCCTTTTTGGACCAAAGTGGCAATTTTCAGCTAATCACAGTGACCATTTGTGCAGTTTTGTCCAAAAGATAACACTAATGACAAAATTACATCTCCATCATTAGCACTAACTGCGTTAGTTAAGTTTCGAGTTCAAGTCATGAAATTATTAGTAGAATCAACTAAAACGGAAATAACAGAGCATGCTTTCTGTTAGGTTCATAAAAGCAATATTAAATGGATCTTGATATATATAACTGACGTCTAACATAATATTAACTAAGGAGCATGAAACAACACTAAGAGACAACAACCATTTATCCTTCTCTAACTTTTTGAACAAGTCAACTTCTCAAAGAAAATCCCAACCCCAAATCATTCCTATTTCACCTGCATTCATACTTAACTTGTTAGCGGATCCAGCTTAACTTGCTAGAGGGTATTGGATGAAAAGAACATGAAAATGGTTGCAATCAATCTACTCACATACATAGTTAGATATAGATTGAAGGGCATAGTTATATCATTGAAAGTGAGATAACATGTGTATTGAACAACTGGTACTTAAGGAAGTTCCTTAAGTATCATGAAAAGTTAACAGCTTAACACAGACTAGTCAGAAATATCATCCATACCTTACCTTCATCATCAATTGATGCTATCAGCCATTCAGGATTAATGAATTTTTCATATTTCCATGTTGTTGCTATGAAGTATAAACATGGCATCATAATTTCAGTAACTAATGTTCAAGCCTGAAGATAAAAAAGAACTCTTGTAAACTTCCAACCACTATCATTATCATTAAGGACTGAATCATGTATCTAACCAATCATATCATATTTGTGGCTTTATTCCAAACCAACCATTATACTTGTTGAAATGCCAACGAAAACTAGTAAAGTATGTTAAAGTATGCAACTTTAGACAGTTTGTGATTGTTAATTGCTATCAAACACCTAGAAGTTGCACCAATTCAAATTAAGAACAAAGGAAACCAACAGAAGCTATTGAAGACAATAACTACATCAAACAGAAATAGAAAAACCCTCATCTCCACCTCTAAAAAAGACGGTTGTATCAACAGAAAGGTATTGGCAAGCCCCACACTTCTATCTAGTTAATTTTGGCTTAATATATGTCGAACTAAAAACCATAATCCATGCAAGAACCCTAATATATAACTTTTCCCATTTTACCCTTTGGATCCAAAACACAACCCGAGGGCTTAGATCATATAACCAATATATCAACATCCAATAGGGTCTAAACCATATTCCCTTGGAGCCCAAGACCTTTACATGATCCATTTATTGCCTACAATCCTGAAATAAAAAACTTCTCGAAACAAAATGTTACATAAAATGACTTTAATAACCTTGGGGTATTTATTTTTCTTTTTTCTTTCATTTTTTTAAATATATAATAGTTATTTATTTATTTTAATAATTAAAAAAAAAGGGTCCACCTCTCTCTCTTTCTCCATGAGATTTTTGGGTGTTTTGTGTTTTAGTTTTCCCCCCAAAATTGAGACTTTTCTTGTATGGGATCTGTTCGTATTTTCTAGATCTAGATAGTCGATAATCATCGAAACAAATAAAAAAAACAAAAAAAATCTATAGAAGAAAAAAATGATCATGAAATATTCATGTGTTTATTTTGATTTGGCGATGTAGCTGAATATGAGGTTTTCATTGAAATGGCTCTGAACTATTCTCAATGGCTAGTTTTTCCTGCTCATACATCCGAAGACAATCTGATTTCACCTTCAAGGATCATGAATAAGTATGTCGTGGAAGGCATGTCAGACAAAAGTAGAGAAAGCTTCGTTAAGCCAGAAATCCATGATCGTTTTGGTGGCTCGCCAGATCCAGTTGCTACATACATAATCGACTTATCACCTTCAGACCCATTTGGTATGGAGATCGATATCAACACCATTTTCACGGCCATCACTAGGTGGCTTGAAGATTTTGAAGTGGACTACATGAAATATGTCAGAAACAACTAAGGGGGAAACAGCCACGATACTGGTGCTGGGTCTAATGTTGCCGAAGATGCTAATGTCAAAGACGCTACTGTGGTCGTGGAGGGGTTCTTTCCGGCGAAAAGGATAGGGCTAGAGGAATGCTCAACGATATAAACCGGGAGGAGGCACATGGAATTATGGATAAAGGAGAAGAACGAAGCAACAAAGGCTGCTATTGACTTCTGCAGTTAAGGGGATGTTGCCCTCTTGACCGCGAAAAAATTCCACCTCCGGTGGAGGTTTTTTTGATTAAAACTGCAGAAGAAGGGAGGCAGCAACAAGTATCAGGGGATGTTTGGCTTGCTTGTCATCGAGAAAAAAGAAGGAAACATGGCTGAACGAAGGGTAGCAACCTCTGTTTTCTGCTTGGGTTTTCCAATATGAGAGAGAGAGAGAGAGAGAGAGAGAGAGAGAGAGAGAGAGAGAGAGAGAGAGAGGTGGACCTTTTTTTAATTATTAAAATAAATATTATAATAAATAAATAACTATTAGATTTAAAAAATGAAAGAAAAATAAAAAATAAATATCTCAAAGGTATTAAAACCATTTTGGGTATTACAACCATTTTACTTTACTGGGCGACCAAATTCGCAACGAAACTAGCTTAAAAGGACCACAAATCCAAAAAATCAAAATTTGGACTAAATCGTATGAAAAAAAATACATACCACAAGACCATTATATATCAATTAACAAATTAAAAAGAAGAAAATCGTCCATACAGATATCAATATTTGAAAAAAAAAAGGTCATCATCGGTCAAATATTAGGCACAAACATTACAATTCGTGAGTCAATTGCATTCTGTATTGAGGTTCTGATGTCGTGTTGTATTCATGTTCAAAATTTAAACGATAATAGCACAAAACTTTGTGTTCGTGTTCAAAAGACGTGTATTTAGCAGTTAACTATGTTGTTTTATGTTATTTTTTGTCGTGTTTAAATAAACTTTTTTACAAGAACTTATGTATGAGATTATGCAAATAGTCAGTTTTTGTTATTTTTGTCGTATTATCGTGTTTTTTTTTTTTTTTGAGTCGTATTCGTGTTAATGAAAAACAACACGCTATCACGTCGTGTCCGGGTTAACAAAAAATAATTTGTATCGTATTGTGTTAAGCAAAAACACATAACGACAGCCCGATTTACCACCTTTCCATGGATCAGTCTCCTGCAACATAAGAAACATATTACAATTAGTTTTGCATTATTTTAAGCCTGGTTATTGTGTAAATACTAAAAAGACCTCTAAACTTTTAACGAATATTAACCGGAAAATATAATGTATTCGAGCGCCTCCATACAACTCGGATGTAGACATCTCTTCATTATTTCCATCAATCATCGAAGAAAAAGCTGCTTAAATTCAAGATATTATCTATGAAATTAGATATTTACACAATGCATACTGCTAAAAATAACATGTTTGAATAGGCCAAAGTACCCCTAGTAGTAAGACTTATTACCAACACAAATACAGGTCAAACAAACAGTCAACCAATTAGAGTCTCCCTCTTCTATCCGAGGAGGTTAGGTTTACCATTTAAGTAAAAAAGATACACCTATATATACAATGATTAGACCATTGTACTTTTTGAACAGTTTGATAAACCATTAAACAGGTTATCCATGATTATCCATGGTTTTTATGAACGCTCATAATAGAGAAGTTTCATTAAGACAGAGACCAAGAATCAATCAATTGGGACCCAGGAACATCAAACAAGCAACAAGCCAACAACAAAATTTAAAAATAAACACAGTGAAAGGCATTAGCTTTTGCAATGTAAAAAGTTGTCGGTTTTAATCATCTGATCATGTAAGAAAGAGTAGGATTTATTTAGAAAGATGTAAAACAACAAATATTGGGTTAAATGCAAGAAACAACAACATACGATTCATTTATTTGTTTATTATATTGCAACTTACTTTGAGCTTTTCTTATCATAATATTTAGCTTTGCAACTTCTACTTAATTATAGCAATGTCCTCTAGATACAAGGCGAGTTTCATTGCTATAATTGGGTAGATTTTATCAAGTATAAAGTCCTAATAAGAGAAAATTTGATAATCTAAAATTTGTAGTTATACACAAGAGATATGGTTGAGGTAATGAAAAAAATGGTTGTAAGATAATAATTTACAATGGTTAAAACTAAAAGAAAAACAAATTTGTAATCAAACATTTAGTATACCTCAACCCTAAAAAAATCAACCTAAAACTTAATTGAAAAGAAAGTTTTCAAATTATTATTTTCTATAAAATTTGAAATAATTTCAATTTTCAAAGGTTTTGAGAGAGTTTTTCCAAGTTTGTGATTGTTAATTGTTATTAAACACACATGATACATCCAGAACTTGCAACAATTCAAATTAAGAAGAAAGGAAACCAACAGAAGCTTCAAGGACACAACAGTCTACAGCGACCTCTAAAGATCAAAGTTGTATAATAGACTTGAATACTTGATGTCTGATTATGAACTGATTCCACCAGACTATTTATACAAGGAACTTAACACATTCCATCTACATTCATTAGCAATGGATCATAGCGTTTGTCATGTGAATCCATATAAGCATCATAAAACGCAGCAAATAACAAGAAATCAATAATCTGTTTAGCGAGATAAGGTAAAAAAGGGATTAAATCTAAGAGGATCAGATAGCGTACCTTTCTGGAGCTATTGAATTAAAAAAACTAGTGAAATACGCCGCCCAATCTGCAGGAATCGATCTAGCAAATTGGGGCAAAAAAAAATTCGGACATACGCCGCTGAATCTGCAGCAATCGATCGAGCGAATTAGGGCAAAAAAAAAAAAATTTGGACCATTTCTCGATTTGTGCGTGTCATCCTTGCGCAGGGGCCATGCTAATCTTCTCTGTATCGTTCCAATTTTATCGGATGTCCCCGAAGGGACGATGTATGATGCGAGGCAAGACTATATAAAACATAAACGGCTTTCAATAGCCACCGATGTGGGAAGCCATGAATTGCAGCATTTTCACCACGAATCAAAAGAGAAAAGTTAGAAATCGATCAGGATGGAAAACCCTAATTTTTACTTTCTTCTTCGTTTTACCTCAAAGTCAACAATACTGGAACCCATCAAAGTCAACATACACAGCAAAATAGCAAGTCACAAGGTGAATTACTAAAAAAATCAAGATGGGTGCTGTTTATTTTCTAGGGATAATGACTTGAAAGGGTAACGAACTTTCGACTTTTTTCATATTTAGTCACTAAATTTTTTTTCGTTATCTATTTGCCATTGAACTATTGAAATTGTTCATATTTTACCTTTATGACCGGCTGTTACCGGTCATAAGGGTAAAATATAAACAGTTTCAATAGTTTAGTGGCAAATAGATAACGAAAAAAAGTTTAGTGACTAAATGTGAACAAAATCGAAAGTTCGTTTCCCTCTTAAAAGTTCAATGACTAAATGTGAATAAACTTCCTATTGTATTATGTTTTAGCAAATTATTTATTTTTGTTTAATTGTAGCAACATTTGTTGATTAAGAAATCTATGAAATAAAAAAACAAAATGTAACATCCGGATTTCCAGGCATCATAATTTAAGTATTTTTCTTTTGAGTTAAGAAGAGAGACTCAACGAGTTGACGCCTCAACTCGTCGAGTAAGGTCGCGACTGATGACTCGGATTAATGAATGGACTCGACGAGTCCGCACTGTTGGCAGAAACCCTAAATCTTTGGGCCCGAGCCATATTTAAAGGCACTTATGGCCTTCAATTGCGACTACCTTTCCCATAAGTGAGAACCCTAGCGAGCTTGAGTGTGTAGAGTGAGAAGAAGAGCTATCTTGAGCTTCTTGGTGTGATTTTGCAAGAAAGGAGAAGAGCTCCAGCAAAAGGGACCAAGGAAGGTTATTGTTCTGATTTATTCAAGCAAGGAGCTTTATTCTGAGGTATAAAAATGAACCCCTTTCCTTCCCTATTGTGTAGATTCCATTTTGGGGTTAGGGCATGAATCACTTCATCTTCGGGGTTTTGAATGCCTCAAACCCCTCTTGCAAGTTTGTGTTATAGATCTGGACCCTTCTAGGTCCAGAGAGCCAAGAATATGAAGCTTTAGTAGAGTAAACCTTGGGGTTTGAAGTTAGGAAGCATTTATGGGATTTTTATGGTATATGTAGTTACATTCATCTTACACATAGATATGAAGTATTTTATATAAATTACGTGTTATGTGTGCATAGTATTTGAATACTTGTTGTCTATGCTGGATGAATGATTTTATACATGTTTTAAAAGATTTAAAACGGTATATTTATTTTATATCTACAAATATGTTGCGGATGAAACATGGGTAAATGAAATAGTTGGTGTGATGAAATAAAATGATGATAGAAAGGTGATGATGATTAGGTAAATAGATGATGATGAATAGGTGATGTAGGATGAAAGGAGATACCATAACCTTAACCGGCAATGTGGCGATGTAGTCATCTACCAGAGTATAGACGGCGACCACGAACTATTCTAGACAACCCAATGGAAACACCAGCATGCCCATAACTTGTAGGTGATGAATTACGAGTTCAGACGATGTTGTAACTACGTATTCATGCAATGATACTCTAACCCCTTACTATGAATTACGAGTTCAGACGATGTTGTAACTACGTATTCATGGGATGTCACAAATTTCGCATGCCAAACCAATGGTCATAATTCACATTAGTGAAAATGGTTCATTTTTTTGTAAAACAAAAATCATATTGAAAATTTTGATTTTTTATTTTGGAAAATGTCAAACCATTGGTTTTTTATTTCGGTTTTGGTTTTTTGTTTTTCTTTTTAAATATATTTTCAGGGTTTTTTTTTTTTTTTTATTTCATAGATTTCTTCATCAACAAATGTTGCTACAATTTAACAAAAATAAATAATTTGCTAAAACATAATACAAGAGGAAGTTTGTTCACATTTAATCATTGAACTTTTTAGAGGGAAACGAACTTTCGATTTTGTTCATATTTTGTCACTAAACTTTTTTTCGTTATCTATTTGCCACTAAACTATTGAAACTGTTCACATTTTACCCTTATGACCGGTAACAGCCGGTCATAAGGGTAAAATATGAACAGTTTCAATAGTTCAATAGCAAATAGATAACGAAAAAAAGTTTAGTGACTAAATGTGAAAAAAGTCAAAAGTTCGTTACCCTTTCAAGTCATTACCCCTATTTTCTATTTAATTGTTAACGGTACAAAAGAAAAGTCGCTATATTATTTATTTTATCAAAAAGAAAATCCCATCCTTTCTTTTAACAAAAGAATTTCACTTATTTAATTTTCTCAATAAATAACTATTATCTGGTTTATTAGCAAATGACTTTTATGTGAATGCAAGTAATAAATTATAGCTATTACCGAAATCGAAAGGCGTTTTTTCTGTTAACCAAGCCGAAAGTCAATTTTTTTTTGTCCACAATATGTCGTTGTTGGTCAACAATTGTTTGTGATGTGACCCATACTCGGGAGGGTTCTAGTGCATTTTGCAATTTCATAATTTTGTTTTTTTTTTTTTTTGTGAATTTTCAATATATAGTTATATTTTTAAATCCACATTGCAAACACAACGAAATAGCACAAATTCAATCAATAGGCTTAATGTATTGATTCTAATTACTCAAAACCATGTAAACAAAAGATAAAGCTAATGACAAAATTACCCCTCCATCATTAGCACTAATTGCGCTAGTTCGTTTCGAATTTAAGTTTTGAAATTATTAGTAGAATCAACTAAAACGGAAATAGCAGAGCATGCTTTCTGTTAGGTTCATAAAAGCAATATTAAATGGATCTTGATATAACTGACGTCTAACATAATATTAACTAAGGAGCATGAAACAACACTAAAAGACAACAACCACCGTAGAGTATCTCAATTCCCAACACAGAACTCATGAACCGGAAATAACCTTTATAGACCATTATACCATCCAATCTTGAATAGCAACCAAAGAAGGAAAAACAACATTTCGTCTGGTGTACATTCTTCAACAGAAAATGTTGTGAAAACAGTAATTGCAACAAATATTAAAAAATTAGGAAAAAAAAAAAGCAAGACTTTTAGTTATAAACTCAGGGCCTTCAAATAGGATGCAGTAATAACACATCAATGGATGCACATTGGTATTTCTTACAAATGGCCTTAAACAAATTATAGCACCTCCAAATGAATGTCTAGATGAAACATTAAGCACAAGAAATGATCAATCAACATAATTAGTCATTACAAACCATTATTAACCCATTAAAATAATGAATGAATGAGAGTCTTATTTTGTAAACAAAGAGGAAAACCATTTGGCTTCCTTTAAATCCTTTCTAATAAACACCCATCTTCCTTGTAGCCTACTGTGTGAAAAGAACATAAAAATGATTGCAATCAATCTAATCACATACATAGTTAGATATATAGATTGAAGGACATACTTATAACATTGAAAAAATGAAAGCCCTATATTTGTAAATCTGCATATTGTGGCCATTGCATCCGAAAAGAAGTTGTGTCATTCAAAAGCATACACAAACCTATATTTGTGATCATCACCATGTTAGTAATATTTAGAAATTATTTATTTGAAGTATTTTAGACTATTGTAGACTTTTGTTTGTAGTTCGGCATCTTTCACTTAATTCAGTTGTTAAATCTCCTACTCTTATTTAAAAACACTTTGTCTATAAGCTATCTTTAACAGTAATTATTGTTTGGTAAAATACAACAGATAAGTTATGTGATAAATGTAATATGCCATAAAATAATACTTATATTATAATTAAAAATCACCCACGAACTTAAATGCAATGTCCTAATAAGAGAATTTTGAAAGTACAATGTTACAAGTGATGAGATATTTTAAAGTGGAATGTTTTAATAAAAAACTGAAATTACAATATTGTGATGATAGACATGAAAGTGAGATAACATGTGCATTGAACAACTGATACTTAAGGAAGTTCCTTAAGTATCATGAAAAGTTAACAGCTTAACAGGGACTAGTCAGAAATATCATGCATGCCTTACTCATCAATTGATGCTATCAGCCATTCAGGACTAATGAATTTCCCATATTTCCATGTTGTTGTTGCTATGAATATGACATCATAATTTCAGTTACTAATGTCCAAGCCTGAAGACAAAAAAGAACTCTAATAAACTTCCAACCACATGGAAGTTTATTAAGGACTGAATCATGTGTCTAACACTGAATCATTAAGGACTGAATCATGTGTCTAACCAATCATATCAGATTTGTGGCTTTATTCCAAACTAACCATTATACTTGTTGAAATGCCAACGAAAACCAGTAAAGTATGTTAAAGTATACAACTTTAGACAGTTTGTGATTGTTAATTGCTATCAAACACACATGATACACCCAGAAGTTGCACCAATTCCAATTAAGAACAAAGGAAACCAACAGAAGCTATTGAAGACAATAACTACATCAAACAGAAATAGAAAACCCCTCATATCCACCTCTAAAAAAGACAGTTGTATAATAAAGTCGATGCCTGATTATTAACTGATTCTACCAGACTATTCAGACAAGGAGCTTAGCATATTCCATTATAATCATTAGCAATGATCATAGCGTTTGTTTTGTGAATCCCATATAAGCATCAGAAATTGCTTCAAATAACAAGAAATCAATAAGTTTTTTTAGCGAGATAAGCGAAAAAATGATATTCCATCTAAGAGGATCTGATAGCGGTACCTTTCTGGACCGAATCTGAAAAAGAGATGCAGCAATCGATCGAATTAGGGCAAAAAAAAATTTGGACCATTTCTCGATTTGTGCGTGTCATCCTTGCGCAGGGGCCATGCTAATCTTCTCTGTATCGTTCCAATTTTATCGGATGTCCCCGAAGGGACGAACTATAATCGAAGGCGAAGCACTATAAAATCAAAAGCTTAAGTTCCAGCCACCGATGTGGGAAGCTATGCCATTGTTTCAATCAGACGACAATCTAACTATTTAGTTGTAAACCCTAATTTTCACTGCATTCTTTTGGTTTTACCACTTCAGAGTGAAGATGGTGAAACCCTATCGGTATAGGCACCAAACCAACCACAGTACCAGACTAGTATAGATAGAAAGGAGTGAATCGTGTTTTTTTTTTCTTCCATAAATTATATATACATATAAATTTTAAACCCCCTTTATGAACAGTAAAAGTAGCCCATTTTTCACTTTAGCCTCTTGACTTTTATGTTTGTGTGTTTTGTTAACTTTAACCCTTGGTCAAATTATTTTTACATCCCGGTTAATATTTTGTCATTGGTTTTTATTTTACTCTGTGGTCAATGCCTGAATTAGTGTCCTGCACATGTGTTATGTCCCCTCTTCCACCTCCCCTGCTCCCAATTAGATGTGTTTCTCACTCCTTTTTTCCTATCCCTTACACCGACTCTTTCAGTTTTCATCATTTCTTGCTCATGACACCCCCAACGACTTCTGAGATTGATCGACAATAGCCTTCTTCGATTTCGGCCATATCGCAGCCGACTAAACTGACGACTATTTTAGCCGATTTAATTATTTGAATTTAATTATGACATTAGACAAATTGAACCGTAATTTGGTTGGTTCAGATGATATTTGAATTTAGTCCTGCATACGTTACCAGGTGCTTCTCTCTTCTCCTTCCTTAAAATCAATTCAATACCCATTTTATGTTTGGTTAATTTCAGATGAGATGATGTCGTTTGTTCCAGGTACCTCACTCGCCTCTATGGTACCCCAAAAATACATTTCGGTTATACATACCATAAATATTGAAGGCTTCTAACCCCCACAACGCGGGGGAACCTTCTCTGGTTATAATTATATTAGATACCGCATTATAAAAAGTTGGCCGGAAAAACAAAATCGCAAATAGAAAACTGTAAAAAAAAAAAAAAAAAAAAACAAAAACGAAGATAAAACTAATGGTTTGGTTTCTACTTTTTTAGAAAACGAAATGTTTAGTTTAGTTTCGGTTTTAGAAATAAAAAAAAACGCAAAAAACCCGAACTACACTGATTTGTATATATAAATATATTTTATTTACATATATCATATACAAACCTATGTAATTTTATAACAATTGGTAGCACGTTGAGTTGGCTAATATGGTGCACACATGAATTTGAGGTTTAGGGTTCAAATTCCTTAAACTTATTTTTTTTGATTTTTAGTTGTTGTGATTTACTCATCCCACATCGGCTAGTTGGTAAAATTCCTTCTTCCTCTCTAATTATAAATATATTGATCAAATTGTAAACTTCCACGTTATATTACATCTAATCTCACATTGATTGATGGATATACAAGTATTCTCTTTATCTATAAAATATGAAAATCGACATACAAACTTTAATAGTTGGAGTTTGATTAGATATTAATTTGGGAGGCCGAAACTTCTTTTTTTAATATAAAATTTTATTGTTGCGGACGGGGTTTAAAAAATCGAACCGTGTTAACTAAAACCAAAAAAAAAAAAAAAAACACAACCGATCGGTTTAATGTGGTTTTGGTTTTGAATATCAAAAACTGGTATGTGTGTTATTCGATTCGGTTTGGTCAGAAACCACTCTAAAATGCACCATGTTCACCCTAATAAAAAGTGAGGATAATATTTAAACTAGTCAGAAATTAAAATATTGTTAATAAAAATAACTTATTTTTTGGTAAATTAGCAAAATAACCAACCATTTTAAACGGGTTATTTCATATTCGATTTGGGACCATCCTATTCAGGTTTTGGATTCAGTTCTTCGTAATGCTCTTTTCCACCACATTTGGAATTGTCAAAATCTTGATCAAAGTGTCCTTCATACACAACAAAAGTTGCAATCTTTGTTGCATCCAAGAAAATGTTGTCATCCTCGTCAAATATAAACCTAGAAAGCTAGTCCAACAAACGAGACTCAAAATTACATAACCAACATGTCAAAATGAAAAAGTTGGCTGAAAATGAAATTGGTCAAACGGGTCAAAATATGCCCAAAATACATAAAAGAACTTATACTATCAACCTAGGGTGGTAACATTTTTAGCAACTTGTCATATTTTGAGTTTCATGTCATTTTTCTTTTTTAGCACTTAATTTTGAGTGGTAGCACTCCTAACATTTTTTTTTTAAATGAAGAAAATAGGTTTAAAGAATTAAATGGCGGTCAATGATCCTGTCAATTCGCCTTCATCCAATTACAAGCCAAACAAACATTATCTCTCATTTCGTTACGTCTGAAACAAGGAAACCATAGCAAGCCCCCTAGCGAACGTCAGGCAGCGGTGTTCCAAATGCGCAGGGCCGGTCCATAGGTTTTCAATGCCTAGGGCGACAAAATTATTAACGCCCCGTGTTTGTATCGTACAATGAAAAATAGAACATGTACAATACAGTTCCGAAGCAAAAAAAAAAAAAGCAACTAATAAGATGAATAAAGAATGGAACTATGGAAAAAATAAATATTAGACCCTTATCTTGGTTTGCTTCGGCAAAAATATCAAGCATATAAAGAGTAGCTATTTGAACAACTGGTAATTCAGTGCCACCCATCTCCAATGAGTGCTTATTGTAGAAAACAAACATATACAAAGAACAATTCAAAAATTAATCAACTCACAAAGGTTATAATACATTCATAATGAAAACTAAAAATTCCTACAATTAATTATCCAAGTTGCTTTTGGAATAAAAAAAAATATCTTTTTGTAAAGCAAATTAAGCTCCAAGTTGTTGAAATCAGTCAAATCAAGATTTAAGGGAGAATACAACGATATGTGCTCATAGAAAAAGAAAATATCAATATAATAATTCCTATGAACGCCATTAGCACCATTTTCCAACTTTAACCTAACTTTAACAAAAGAAACTATAGAACATAACAAGTAATATTTTCATTTAGATACGATACATACAAAAGAACAAAACCTTCTTTTAGGCAAAAAATCAAAAGACTAACTTTCATGATCATTCTTTGGCTGATGTAACATAACCTAATATGCCCTTGGTTTTTTCTAAACCATAAAAAAAACAATACAAAAACAGTGATATAAGTTCTAAAGTGAGGATATAGCAGCACCATAATATCAAATATTATCCGTTTTTTATTCAGCATTAGGACGAGTCACACCACTCCAGCAGCCAATGTTGAGGAAAGCAAAAAATATGAAGAAAAAAATAGAAGTAGCAGTATTAATCCAATTAACTAAAAAGAAAATTTTCATACAAAAAGAAGAATTAACAAGAAAATCAACAAGGAATAGAAGAATACCTTCCGAATCAGTAATCACATATTCCAATCCTCATTTCATGTTTTGGACAACAAAATAAAAGATCTACAACTACAAAACGAACAACAAGCAAACATAACTGTAACATCCAGATTTCTAGGTACATTAATTATTCATTTATATTGGAGATTTTGGAGGGACTCGGCGAGTTGACGATTAGACTCGCCGAGTAGGATCGCGAATTCTATCCGGTTTAATGACCGGACTCGGCGAGTCGACTAGTGGACTCGGCGAGTCCGCGCTGTTTAATGAAACCCTGATCCCCAGGGTTTGAGACCTATTTAAAGGGGCTTATAGCCACCAATTGCGTCTACCAGACCCCTGAGTGAAACCCTAAGCAATCTAGAGCATTTGTGAGGAAGGAAAGGCCATTTTTGATCCTTGTATGGGTGTTTTTGCAAGAAGAAGGTGACCAAGGCAAGAGGGAGCTGAAGAGGGTGCTATTCTGTGGATTTCAGAGCCTAAGAACTTCATATTGAGGTATATATTCGATCCTTCTTCAGTTTTGGGTGTTAATCCTTTAGAGTTAGGGTTTCTAGCCCATTTAGAGTGTGAATGATGGTGCAATTGGTCCCTTCTTGTGTTGAGGCTTTGGATCTGGATCCAAAGAGGTCCAGAAACCTTATCTCCCTGATTTTTATAGGGTGACATTGGGTAATATGAGCTTAGGGTGACATGCGAGAGTAGAGGGCTAGCGGACACGCGCATACTCGCTGAGTCGCCCAAATGCACTCGGCGAGTCGGGTCAAGTTTGACCGTTGACTTTGTTGACTTTGAGGGTTTGGTCAACAATGGGGTCTTTGTGTCAAGAGAGGGGTAAAATGGTCTTTTAACCTTAGGAGGGTGCCAAGAGAGGGTTGAGTCTAGTCTCGAGAGTTATATTTATGAGGGTTTTTACTTATGTGATTAGGCGAAGACTAGACCATATTTTTACCGAGTCAGAGATTTACCGAGACATCTGAGTTGAGTCTTCTCACTATACTTTACCTAGAGTGGTAACATAGTTAAGTCCTAGTGTACTGTTGAGTTATGTGCCAGTGTATTTTTATTCTAGTTACGTGTTATTGTGATATGTGATATGCATGATTCAGAGTTTCTAGAGATAGGACCAGTGGGTCCATAGAGTTAGGGCTAGAGGGCCCACAGAGAGTTGGGACTGGAAGGTCCCACTGAGACGCACTGACCAGAGGGTCAATAGAGTTATAGCCTTGAGTGGCTAATATGTGTTAGAGTGGTATTTTGGGGAACTCACTAAGCTTCGTGCTTACTGTGTTTTGTGTTATGTGTTTCAGGTACTAGTGAGGAGCGCGGGAAGGCGCCAGCATGATTCGTACACACGCATGAAGTTTTATGTATTTCGATATTGGGAAATGTTTTGTGGAACAGAGATATGATACAATGAGATTTTATTAATAATTGTTAATGAAAAATGTGTTTTGGAAATGTGAAAAATTGTTTTAAATTTTACGGTGTTACAATAATATTGAAATAAAAGTAACTACTCTACTATAACAATGGATAATGAATAAGAGACCCATAATCACATCGACAACAAATTAAAGTAAAATTGAGAGTCAAACACCCTTCAATAGTACAAGAATGGAGCAAGAGGCTTCACAAACCTTCTCCTTTTCAAAATGACATTGTTTCTAATTTCTCCTTACTCTGCTTCGTTTCTTGCTTCTTCGTCTTCAGTTCTTTGCTAATAACAAAACAGTCTCTTCGTCTTCTTCGGTAAGGCGTATGTGTTTTTAGCCAAAAAAAATTATGCCGATTACTTTCACGTTTCACCATCCCTTCAGTGTCGTCCTTACCTTGTGGATCAAAATTTTGGGCCAAATAAGATATACCCATAAGAGCTTGACACAATCTCATGCCCCTTATTATTTTGTTGCCCTGGGCGACGGCCCAGCTTGCCCTACCTTTGGGCCGGCCATGCAAATGCGTAGTGACCGATGGTGAGCAGCTTTAGCGAATCCATTCCGCCAAGTCTCACTAATTTATCAATTTATACATTTACTTTATGGGAAGTGATTCTTCCACGACTTTTTTTTATCCCCTCACAGATTTTTATAGTAAAAGGACAGTTATGCCCTTATTTAAATTTGAAGAAATTAAAGAGAGAAATATCCCATGTTTCCAAAAGATGTCGTTCATTCTTCCTTCTTCCTCCTTCTTCGTTGCTCAAGCCTGCAGATCTCCGATTCTTTTCCTGTGCAAATGTCTAATATATATTCAGTTAGTTCTAACAATATTGTTCACAGTTAATAATCTCTTCAGAGCGTATGATTCTCTGTGTATGTGTTTGATTAGAAACAAATTTCTCTCGCTCAACTTTAAGGTTAATTTACACCCTGCGGGAAGAACTGCCCTCGAGAACCCGTTGAACTACACCCAAAATTATTTTCCGTGAAGACTCCGCTAGAGATCACGGTCATCTGAGCTCTGCAATACTTTCACACAAACTTCGTATACTACTTCACAAATAACTTCAAGTCCGAACCGGTAATATCATGCACATTCGGGTCGAAAAAGTCTGTGTTACTTCAACACCTGAGTAACTGTAATGGATATAAGAACATGGAGAAAAAAAAAGCGACTACTGGAAAATCGAAAACCCGATGGAAATCCAGAGGAAAAGGAGGATCTAAGAACTGGGTTTGATAGCCGGGAATATTGAACAGATTGATCATCGGTGGTACAACATGGATTCGGAGGGGAAAATTTTACAATTAATTTCCGGTCATTGCATTCTATTGAGATGAGTTTATTACACTCCAGCTTTGAAGGAGGAAGATTTAGCGTCTTGTGTTTATGTGTTGAAAGAGAATGAAATTAGCTCCCCCCCCAAAAAAAAAATTAAAACAGAGAGCTATTAAATGACTATCTAAAAATCTTCTATTAGAGAGATGCATACTCAAAAAATAGATTAATGTTAAGAATCTCATGCTTGTTAACAGAATGAATCTTTTTTAGAGATGCTTGTTAAGATACATGAACATTATTGTTAGAACTAACTGAATAGATATTAGACATTTGCACAGGAAAATAATTGGAGATCTGCAGGCTTGGAGCAACGAAGAAGGTAGAAGGAACGACATCTTTTGGAAACATGAGATATTTCTCTCTCTTTAATTTCTTCAAATATAAATAAGGGTATAATTGTCCTTTTATTATGAAAATCCTTGGAGGGATAAAAAAAAGTCTTGGAAGAATCACTTCCCTTACTTTATGTCTATTAATTAAAACACTACATATTTTTTGACCGTTTAGGACAGCCATTTTTGTCGGTTACCCGTTTTGGAGAAAAAAGAGCAAATGTATGACGTGTTTTTGTGAATGATCATATCTTTGGTCTAGAAAGGAATATTTTTGCCCGGTTTAGAATAAACCCCGTATGTCAAGGAACCGGTTATCTGTTTAACGTTATCACAATAACGTACAATATCTCAAGCATAAGATACAACAACGAAGGAACACAGATTTTACATATAAATAGAATATACGCATATTGTATCAGGGTTTTGATCGTAAAGCATTCTCATCTACGTATTTTCTCTCTCTACCTCCCACCGCCTCTCCATCTCTCTCTAGAATTCTCACCATGCCTCGCAGAAGCTCCGGCGGTAAGTTTTTCTTCCGATCTATGATTTTTATAGCCTAAAATTCTCGATTCTACGTTGCTCCAATACTTTGATATCAAATTTGCAAACTCACCGGACTATCGAACATTTCATTTCAATATTAGGGTTTCTAAACCTTCGTTACATTTCCGTGATTGTTCGAATGATTAATTTTGCAATTGAGTCTGTATACCTTCATGATTTGATTGGGAAATCGTTGATCTATGGGGCTATGGATATTCGGTATCTGCTTTCTAAAATCTAAAGCATCTTACGATGGATACTTACATGATATTTGTTGTTGTATGAGCCCTTTCATAAGATACACAGCGCATGAATCTGCCCAATTTTTGCGTGTTTTGCTTATGTTTGGTTATCTTACAGGAAGGTCAGCTAGGGCACCTGCTCGTGCTCCAGCACGCAACCCTCCGGCCCCAGGTAACGCTTTATCGCCATTTTTTCAAACTCCAAAATCAAATTCATATAAATTTGTTTCTTCTTCTTCTTCTTCTTCTTCTTCTGATTAACATCTGCCATTGACGATTGTGGTGTTGCAGCAAGCCGTGCACCCCCTCCTGCTCCTGTTCAGCAGAGCAGCGGTGGTGGGTCGATGCTTGGAGGCATTGGTTCAACTATAGCCCAAGGTACATTGATCATTAAGATAGGTTTTGCAATTTGCAGATATATATAATCAATCATCCATTAGTGTGATAAACTAAATTCCATGTTCTGAAACTGTGATTATGCATATCTTTAGGCATGGCTTTTGGTACTGGAAGTGCTGTTGCTCATAGGGCAGTGGATGCTGTGATGGGTCCTCGTACAATTCAACATGAAGCTGTTGTTGCTGCTGCTACTGATATGCCTACAAACAACACTGTATCTGATGCTTGTGGTATGCACACCAAGGCTTTCCAAGATGTATGTCTTCTGATTCTCTTCATTTTATATCTCTTGTTTGTTTGACAATCGATCTTTTGATGATTTTAAATGAATACCATTCATGTTTTTTTTTTTTTTTTTTTTTTTTTTTTTTTTTTGTGCAGTGTATTAACAGCTCTGGGAGTGATATTGGGAAGTGCCAGTTTTACATGGATATGTTGGCTGAATGCAGAAGAAACACAGCTCTGAATGCTTGAGTGTATGCAATTTCACACAACACATTACATTGAGATGAAATGAAACTTTATTTTTTGGGTATTGTTGGATTGGTTATATGAACTTTGGTGGCTAATAAATGATCTTGATGTTCTCTTCATCATGTGATTGTATGAGATGGGTTAAAAGTTAAAACCATGTGGTGTTATGGATATCTTGCTTTCATTTGTATGCATTTGTTCTTTCAACAATCCTCACTTTTTCTTCATATCCCTGACCTTTTTACGTGTGGATTTGTTGTGTTCTTTGTTTAATAGAGAAAATGACACAAATATAACTTTTCACACAATAATTTGGTCCACTGCGAAAATGTGGTGAAGTTTTTGGCAAAAGTTAGTTCATGGGAACTGGCAATACGAAGTTGGTTCATAGTGATAATGCAAAATTATTGTTATCAAAGCGAAATTGACAATGTTTTTTTCAAAATAATAAATAAAAAATCTTCACATCAATATTTTAGACTTAAAACACCTTATCCAAAATGAGCTCACTGTATAATCTATAATGTTAATCAATGCATCAGGTCAAATGTGAAATTATGGTTTAGTTTTCTTTTGGATTTAAACCTTTTTGGGTTCATACAAAGGGGATTTCTCGTCTCAAATATACATCTTTATAACCAAAAGATACGCCAAGTTGCCAATTGACTCCAAACGCCGAGTGGAATAAACGTCAAAAGTATTTCCTATGTTTGATCTAACCATATGTAATTTAACTCCTAATTTTTATAATTATATATTGAAGTTAAGTTACGTAAAACATAAGTATATGAAAAGGTTTTGTATCTTCCATATTATTAACTATCATATTGTCCAAAGATACAAGAATCAGTATCTACTTCTTAACCATTTGTTTTTGGGACATTTCCACTTGACTTGACGTCGAATAAGAAATAGTTACTCATTTTAGGATCTCTACCATAATGGCATCTTACTTCTTTCTCACTTGATATTTAGACTGACAATCTTCAATTATTTAATGGGAATCTATTTCCGACTTCAACTCTCATCGTTTTCATACACTTGCTCATTGCCAAGGTCAAGGTGTGTTCTTATTCTTAGTTTGGTGACTAATTAAGCACTGCAATTCATCAATACTCAGTTTTAGTAAAGTTTGATATGCTTCATTTTCAACAACTTTTAAAAAAGAGTTTTTGCAACCTAATTTTTAACAACAAATATACTTATGCATAAAAAATTGGATCTTTAATTCTCATCAGTGAATAACTTTCCAGGAACGTTATTTCAGAAACGACCCTGCTCCTCCCAAACTCTAACATACAAACACTTACTCATTTATTTTGATGACAATTCAGGTGCAAACAACCTGCAATTGTTTATGAATTCAACATCAAACTAGACCAAGTTGAACACAAAAAGCGTACATCTGGTTTAACATCCGAAAAATGTCTTAAATATAGACCAGTTTTGCCAATTCCCACTATCAACTTTGTGCCTATTTTAAAGAAAGTGAAAAACTTTAGCTCAGAGACAAATATTGCGATTACTTTATTACTCTTATTTAAATACCATTTATCCATACAAGTACATTTAACAAGTTGAAAAAATAACACATTCAATTATGAAGATTTTTGAGAAGTTGGCATTGCAAGTGAAACACCCGAACCACCCGGTAAATCCTTCCATTGCTGAGTCACAGTCTTGATCTGTGTATAAAAGTTAACCCCAGCCTTCCCTGAAATTCCACCACCAAAAACTCAAACTCAAATTCAAATTCAAATTCTTTTTACTACATCACAAGGGGCATATTTGTAAATTCACCCACCATAGAAGTTAAGGTCACCAGCAAATGACGCCTTCGACCCCGTAAACGAGAAAAACGGTAACGGAACTGGAATCGGAACATTTATCCCAACCTGACACACAAAAAAAAAAAGTTTTTAATTTTCATGTTTTAATAGTTTAAATGTTTTCTTAACTTCATAGGATATGTAAAATTACTTACCTGCCCTGCTTCGATGTCAGTTTGAAATTTTCTAGCAGCCACACCAGATGATGTGAAAATAGCTGCCCCGTTGCCATATCTGCAGAAAAAGTTTTTTTTTTTTTTTTTTTTAATTATTTTAAATAATGAAAGCAAAACAGATGGGAGTTTGTTTTAAACATAAAGAGAGGAATAAAATTTACTTATTTCTGTTGGAAATAATTATGGCTTCTTCCAAGCTGTCGGCCTGAAAATTAAAAAGGTGAAATTACGATATTAGCCCTCAAGAGAATGAACATAATCAGTTAAATAAGCATGATTATTATACATAGAAAGTATTAACACACCTGCATGCAAATAAGAACTGGACCAAATATTTCCTCCTGCATTAAGATAAAAGTTTAAAACGTGTAACATATTTTGTACAAAAGACATAAATACCCTTCCTCATTCTCATCACTGAAAATAGCACTAGAAAAAACTTATACCTTGTAACATTCCATATCTTCAGTAACACCAGACAAGATTGTGGGCCCAACAAAGTTCCCTTGTTCATATCCTGGAACCTAGTCAACATCAAAACAAACACAATGTCTGTTTATTTACGCTGGCTGAACGGGACAAAATGACCATTTTGCCCTTACATTCATTCCAAAAAACAGATTTCACATGAAGTTGAAAAAAAAAAAAAAAAAATACCACAATATCTCTTCCATCAAGCAGTAGCTTAGCACCACTTTCAACTCCACTCTGAATCAATCTGCACACTCGTTCTTTTGCCTGATAAATATAAAAACAGAATTCAAATAAAAAATTTAACAAGAATTATTGTTTATGTACATAATATAATAATATTTAAGATTAAAATTTATTTGCCTGTTTGCTAATAACTGGACCTAGGTCAGCATCAGGTTCTACTCCTGCATTTACTTTTAAGTTTTTCGCACGCTTCACTAACTCATTTTCCCTGAAAAATAAGATTAAATTTCACTTCAAAATTCACAATAGAATTAAAATAAAAAACTAAAATAATATAATATAATACCATTGTGTTGCATCTCCAACAAAGATTACAGTGCTTAAAGCCATACACCTTTGTCCTGCAGCTCCAAATCCAGCAGCAACTAAAGCATTTAAAGTAGCATCAATATTTGCATCAGGCATCACAATTCCATGATTTTTAGCTCCCATATTTGACTACATTCATTAAAACTATAATCAGTTTTATAAATATAGATTTATTTTATCAATTATCATCATAGAAAAAGAAGAAAGAAATGATAATGATACCTGAACACGTTTCCCTTTTGCTGATGCTCTTGAGTATATATGCATTCCAGCCTTTGAGGAATTTGGAATTGTAAAAAAGTAAAAGATTAGTAGCTATATATATATATATATATATATATATATATATATATATATATATTTTTTTTTTGTTGGATAAACTTTATTATGTAGAAAAGATTTTACATACAGTGTTTGAACCAACAAATGATATAGCTTTGATGTCTTCATCATCACAAATAGCATTCACAATATCCTGTCTCAAATTTTAAAATAAAAAAAAAAAGTATTAGATTGATGATGGTAAATATTACTTGTAATGAGAGAAAATAAGTGAGATGATTAAATTACATTGGTGCCATGAACAATATTCAAAACACCATTTGGTAAACCAGCTTCCATTGCAAGTTCTGCAAGCATCATAGAAGCCCCTGAAAAGAAAAAGTATGAATGTATTATAACAAAAAAATTTAAAAATAAAATTGTTTTGAAACAAAAAGAAAGAGAAAGCAATGACCTGGATCTTTTTCTGATGGCTTTAGAACGAAAGTGTTACCACAAGTAACAGCAACTGGAAACATCTGTAAGAATCAAGATAACTTATTCTTGTTTTTGTTTATTCATGGTGAAAGAGAGTAAGGGTAAATTGGGAAATGGGAATCATAATCATACCCACAAGGGAATCATTGCTGGGAAATTGAAGGGGCATATACCAGCACAAACACCAAGAGGCTCTCTGATGCTGTAAGTATCAATTCCATGAGATACATTTGAAGCAAATTCTCCCATTTGTAAAGATGCCATGCCACTTGCATGTTCCACAACCTCTATAAATAAAATATACACACAAATTAAAATTATTTCAAAATCTTGATTTGTTTTCTTACTTTCTACACTTTTAATCATATGAATGAATTTACCTAGTCCACGAAACACATCACCCTGTGCATCCTTCAATGTCTTTCCTTGCTCTGTAGTAATGTTCATGGCAAGCTTATCCTGTCACAAGTATAATATTGATAAATACATATACGTATATATGTATGTATGTATGTGTGTATATATATACATGCTAACCATGTCTCTTCTGATAAGTTCTTGAAGCTTTAACATGACACGTTGTCTGGTGGTGATTGGTGTGTTACGCCATGATGGAAAAGCTTGTTTGGCTGCAGATACTGCAGCTTTAAACTCCTCATGTTTTGTCAAGGGTAACTGAGAAACAACTTGTTGTGTTGCCTAATTCCATAATGGTAGTTGATTAGACAATAATAGTCAAGATTCATGGATATGTATCATGTGAATAAACAAGAAACAAAAGGGAAAAGGGAAAAGGGAAAGAGTTTTAGGACTTACTGGGTTTATAACATCAATAAACTCGGATGATTGTGAGTTTACAAAGCTGCCTCCTATTAGGTTGGGCACTTTCTGATACAATTAGACAAATTAGTCCTTGAAAGAGAACAAATGCAATAATGGAGAAAGTAATAGCTAAAACATATATGCATGCTAAGTTGCTAACTATTAGAAATTGCCAGATACACATTCAAACTAGAGAAACCTAAATACAAGATGTTTATACAGTTATACTCAACAAGAAATTTATAATCTTACATTGAATTACTTCTTGCTTGATGTTCACATTGGTCAAAATAAACCACCTAATAAGTGGTCTGAAAAAGAAAATTGGTCCTGATCCGAGTTCAAATATAAGAATGAGTATTGTTCGATCTTTTAGCACCATTTGATCATGTCGTACTTGTAAATCTCAATCTATTTAGCAATTCTTTTCTCAGAAATCAAAGAATTCCAAATCACTTTAAAATTAAACAAGTAATCCATTAACACTCAAAACGATTTTAGTTTTTCGGGTTAACATACTAAAACCGAAAGTTGTTTCACTTTTTATATTTACATGTACTTCCAGCTCCTAGATATAGAAAGAAGTTGCACAAAATAGATATTCCGTCAACATCAGTAAAGAACACAACCATACCGGAGGATCGCTGTGTATCACAGACTGCTCAGTAGCGGTAGATAGATTACGATTTTTTAGGGCAAATATTTGAGGATTCAAAGGTCTCACTGTTACACAATCATTCGCAAAAACGAATCAGTAAAATTCATATTAGCGCAAGCTAGAGTAGCAGATTATAACCAAGATCACTTAGTAACAAAGTGAAAAGAAGTTTACCTCGTCGGATTGATATCCGCAACATTTTTTAGCGATGGGTAGAGTGAATCTGTTAGAGGTGGATGATGATGCTCTTGATTTTGTTCGATATGCCCGGATGTCCCCGGTTAATTTATAGGTAGAAAGAGTAGTGTGTGATTGGATTAAGTAGAAAAGTGTTCAAAACATGGAAACCAGACAAAATCTTGGGTGAGTGGAACGATTCTTTTATTAGTTGGGTGTAAACATATTACGGAAATAATCCCTGTGGTTTGTTTAAATTTATATGTTCAGTCTAACATTTAAAAAGTTAATAGGCCCCTTTATGGTTTTTAAATCTTTCAGTTTTGGTAACTAATCTATCACTCTATCTAAAATAATTACCTTACATTTTTGTAATTAAATTTGCCTTTTTATTATCGAAATAATTAAATATATATTTTAATATCGTGATCCACATATCTCATCATTTTTTCCTTTTTTTTTTCTATGATCATGACCAAAAAACTTTGTTGATGTCCTACACTATATCATCGTTTCTTTCCTTCACAAAATCTTTCCTTCACCAAACTATCAGTGAAGGAAAGATGGCTTCACCTTATTGCCTCCACCTCTCTAACTTATTGTCGCATGTTATTACTAGAAAGAAAGATGACTCGACCTCAACCCACATCAATCGAGTTGCTTGATGGCGACATGAAGTTTTTTAGTCGGGTGTTGAGCGGACTTGATGAAACTATAAACACAACCAAACCCACTATTGCTGATTTTTGTAGACCAATTAAAACCATTGGTGGTCCATTTATGTTTCTTCTGTCACTGTCATTGCCCCAACCCATCCCATCCCCTTTGACCACATTTGTCGTTGATGAGTTCATTTCTTTTCAGTATGTTCTATAAACGATCATAATTTGTATTAACATCGTTTTGTCATTGATGCATGATGTGTCAAAGGTACATACATCTCATTGTAGTTTCTTTCTATGTACGCAGTCCTAAATAGGTCAGTCTATTTTATGGGTTGAACGCGTTTCTTTTCATTGTCGGGCTATTAGACCATACTCAAGATGAAGTGGTCCATGAATGTTTATAGCAACTTTAACGGTTCATGCCAACTTATGACCGCTACAGTCAATTGGGTATGGTCTCTTGGTGACTGCAATTATTTGAGTTCGTCGCTTGTTGCTACGGCTATAAGGCATTTTTGTACTCCAGTTTTACAAAGTATAGTGTATATCTGGACAGCTATACAACATTATGATGCAATTTTATATAAAAAAAAAGATAAAAAAAATAATAAGATCCAAGTATGCAAGGCATCATAGTTATCATAATCAACGTAAACTCATCATTAAATTATCATAGAAGAAGCAACTAGGTTTAAAGAGAAGAAATGTCAAAATGTCAAATCTCTTATGAAAAAATTGTTGGGTATTTTTCGAAAAATATCATAACAAATGTTAGTACCATATGTGACATAAACAATGACAACCAATAGTTAATCATAAATGAATTAAATTTGCTACCCTACTCCTATGTAATTAATCATTTTATAAATATGTTTTATTTCAATGGGAAGATTATAAGAAAAAAAAATTATTAGGTTAGAAAAATCTTGTAGTGTTTGAGAATATTGGGAAAGCATTTAAGGTGTTGCAATTTCTATCAACATATGCAATGAAATCACAAGGATTAGTTTGTTGCTTTTTCTTTCGGTTTATATGGTTTTAATAACAACTAAAGTTTTCTTGTAATAAAAGTGATATCAAACGCACTATGTACATTAAAAAATCTTTTAATTATATGAATATAAAGACATCTATAATACACACTATATTTGTAAGAGATAAAAAGACATTAACATATCTTTTAGTTATGAGAAATTATACAAATATAAGGACATACTATACATTTGTAACAAATAGAAAGACATTAACAAATCTATCCTAATAAATGAAAATGACTTTGCCACATGTCATTCTCTCATAAAATTAGCCACATGTCGTTTTGTCATAATTTGTAATATATTTATTTTCCACTTGTCATTACTTTAATTTTCATTTTCAATATATCATTAATTTAGTTTCCATAAATTAAACCTACCATAATGACTATTAATTTCAAATTTTAAATTTTAAATTCAATTTCACATAAATTTACAGTTTAAACCTTTATGTTTAACATTTTGTTATAATTAACCCGTTTAGTACACACTAAACACATAATTTTAATTTATTTATTTTTTACATGTTTTTTTCTGATAATTTTCACTTATTTCAATTTCAAATTCAAATAAATTTTTTATTTAATCGTTCGTACTTAACATTTTGTTTTAATCAACCCGTATAATATACGGGTCTCACAACTAGTCTTTTAATTATATGAATATAACAACATCTATAATGCGCTTGAATTCTATGTAAAAACATGAATAATACATTGAATTCTATATAATTTAAAAGTTGTTTATATAATCATTTTATAATCCAGTTAGGTCCCGTTTGATAGTTTCTATCTGAAAAAGTGTTGGCTGGTAAAATGTTGTCTGCGAAAGTTTTCTGACTGGGAAAGAAATCATGTTGTTTGATTGTACATCTAATTGACTGCTGAATGATGAAAAAAAAGTAATAATTCAATAAAAAATAAATTAAAAAAAAAGTTAATAATCCAATAAATAAAGAAAGAGGCCGAGTTTGGTGCATAATTGTCTTTTCAGCCCATTCAGCCAAAAATATATGATTTCGGGGCTTTCTGAGAAAGACATATTTTACCGGGAAAGACCTATTTTTTGTGCAGATCAAACAGTCTTTCCGGTCCATTCAGCCAGAAAAATCTGTTTGGACATAAGGTCTATCTTAGTTTTTTTCTTATAATTCATTTAGCATAAAACTAGTAAAGTAAACAATAAAACAGATACCCCGAAAAAGAGAAAGAAAAAAGATACTTTATATTATTTACAAATATTACTATATGATATGATATATGGCCTCAAAATTGGAGAAACTTTTCTAATTCATCTACTGTGTAGATTTCATTTCATACCATGTTTTTATATATACACTTGACTTGACTCAAACACCTTCATAAATCAAACGGGCTAAAAGGGACGTTCAAAATCGGCATCTTCGACACCGTAATGTTCCCTCTAGCAACACCGAGCGCCACCGTATCCTCCACCGTAACAGGCTCAACTTCCACTATTGTCTCCGGCACAAACTTCTCTCCCTCCACCTTCGCCAACACCTCATACTCCATCTTCACACTCTCCGGCTTACTTCTCCACTCCGGATACCCTTCCAAAAACGATTCATTCCCCTTCAGCCTCTTCTCCGCCCCAAAACCCATCTTCACATACATCTGAGCAGATACATCCGCTCTCAAAAGCTTAAACGAACCACCATTGTTTCCGGTGGAGGTCAAGAGTGCAGAAAGCAGCTTCTCTAGCCCACGCAGGTTTGAGTTCGACCCATTAATGGATGTCACCGGCCAGAAAGTGGGAAAATGACCGGGAGAAAAGAAGGTATCATCGATAGCGGATATTGAATTGCTTGTGTTTACCTTTGGGATGGAGGATAGTTCGACTAAACCAGGAGCAAGTCGCTTTAGCTTCAGCTTGTTGAAAGTCGGCGATGGTGTCGCCGGAGAATTGAGGGATGTGGGGCCTGTGATACGGAGAGAGAGGAGTTGGGTTCCGGTACGGAGGTGGTCAGAAAGTGTCTGGAGACCGGAAGCAAAATTTGTGTTTGATTTGTTGAAAGGAAGTGGGAGGTCAAGAGGGTGGCGTAAGCTGACGGATTTGGCGCCTTTCACTGTCACCACCGCGCCTTCTGCTAGAATTACTTTCTTCAGCTCACCGGCGTCAACATCATGCTGTAAATCGTTTACAATGTTAAGGAAAATCAACAAAAAACGTTTTTGATTATATGATTAGGAATGAAACTTACTGGCAGAAAGAGTCTCATGTCCTTGGCGTCTTGAATCCAGAGCTCCATCGGACCGGCGAGCTGGAATGGGGGTAAACTCGGCAACCGGTTGCCGGAAGTCTGCTTCTTCTGTACAAGTGGATTCTCGCCGGATAATTTTATCGGGTCTTCCACTAGGAAAGTAGGCAAATCGACGTACTCCCATTTGTTTACATCGTCCAACAATTTGATTGGAAGAATTTTGTTATCAATCTGTAGATCAAACTCCATGGATTGAGCTACTAAAGCACCCTTCAAATCAAACCCAAATAAGTTGAGATTGTCTGATTGACTCCCTAATCCCTGAACAATAGCCTCCTTCAAATCCTAAAAAACAAACCAGGTAAATTAGATACAAATTTCCAGCAAAAGTAAAACGCATAAGCAACCAAATATTGATATAAAGGTATCGACATTAAAACGTCAAAATTCATAAACTACTTACAGTTAACGCTTTAGGATAATGACGATTAACATCTGGCATCGAGATAAGAGCTCTTATATCAGAAACTTGTATTATCAAAGCGAACAAACACAGATAACCTGCGAAATTCAAAGCCCTAAAATCCATCGATACGTGAAGAATGATGGCGAAGAGGATGATTAATAAAAAATATATATAAGTTCTCAAATTAAAAAGAGATTCGATTTGAAGTTGTTCTTGTATTTTTGAGGTTTTATACTTCGAGATTTAGAGGCAAAAACGGTTAGAACTTGGAAGATGATTCTAGAGTCCGTAGGTATGACGCAGATATCATACGTGGGTAGATATAATTGGTCCACATCGGATTGGCTCACGTGGAAGTCAATCATGATTGGGGTATTTGAAGTCAAAGTCAATCGTGAGTTTAAGGCTTATGGATTTTCCCGATCAAACGACTCCGTAGTAGATGAGAAAACGGACCACATAAATTCGATTTTAAGAGAGTAAATTACAGAAATGGTCCCTGTGGTTTGTTTAAATTTGCAGCTTTGGTCCAACCTTTGAAAAGTTGATAAATCACATCCCTATGGTTTTCAATTATTGTAGTTTTCGTCCTTTTGTCTAACTCTGTTATAAAAAGTCCGTTAAAATGACTAACATGCCCTTCCATCCTTCTTCCTATATGCTATAAATCGACAACCGTGCCTCCATCCTTGCACTGCCCTCTCCCTACCTCCATCATGAACGACTTCCCCCACCCCACCATCATTATCGCATCCTCCTATATCCTTCTCCGTCGCACCATTTAATTGCACCTACTTCCCACCTTTTACTCTTATTCATCGAAGTGAATTCCAGACACATATTAGTGAGAGACAACAAAAGGGTTAAAGAAATCCATGTCGATGGCACCACTTGCCGCCTGTCTCATCTCACTACCTCCCTCGTCGTCTGATGGTTGTCATCCCTTCCGACAAAATTGTCTGTCGGCTGACACCATCAACACTTATCTCCTCCTGCATCTCCCCAACGCCTTTGCTTTCATTTTTTTCCTTTGTATGTTGATGCTTTAAGACATATAGAAGTTCAATCAATTGGGAATGTTTTTTTCTTTAATCTGATAGACTAATATAAATGACATGAATGAAGCAATGTAGGTAGTTGTACAACAAATCACATAAGAATGTGGTTTTTGGTATCTACTTTTCCACTTTCCCCTTCCTCCTGATTTAAATGTTGTCCTCCATTGGTACATGAAATCTCATAAGATGTTTGGTATCTAGTTTTTTGCCTGTTTTTGTGCAACAAATCCTTTAAGAATTCATGTTTTTGGTTTATAGTTAGATCCAGTGATGTCCATAACATTAACTTGTAAAGTGTTGAGTGGATGTAGTGTTTTGATTTAATTGGATTGCTTAGACAATTAGGTTGGAGGTTGAATGTTACTTTTTTGAGAAGATGACCAAAGGGCTGATTGGAAGAGTGGCGATCGAGGGCTGATCGGAATACAACATTGTCTTAAAGTAAGTAATAATAAAATAATAAAGAAAAGAATTAAAAATAAATAAATGAGGGGCATGTTAGTCATTTTACACGATTTTAACGGAAATTTTCTAACAGAGTTAGACAAAAGGACGAAAACTACAATAACTGAAAACCACGGGGATGCGACTTATCAACTTTTCAAAGGTTGAACCAAAGTTGCGAATTTAAACGAACCATATGGACCATTTCTATAATTTACTCCTTCTAAGATCAAGATTAGGTTTTTTTTAATTTTTTTTAATTTTTTTTACTTTTTTTTCCAACACTTAGTTATCTTGTTGATATTATATTATATTATTTGGTTATATGGTATTGATGCGACTATCAAAAATAGAAAAAGAAAATGACATAAAAATATCATGTTTTTAAGTTTTTTTTTTCTAAATCCTGATATTCATTTTTTTTAATAAAAATCAAACATCTTTTTTTGTTTTTACTAAATATCTGGTTATTTTCCAATTGAAACCGTATACTTTTTTATATTTAAAAACTATTATATATATACATATATATATATATATATATATATATATATATATATATATATATATATATATATATATATCCAAAATTAGGAATAGTAAATTTTTGTTGACCTTGTTGTTGCTTGGTTTGAATCTTCTAACTCTCTCCGACCAGGCATCTCAAACCCTAAGATCACCTTCGTCATCACCATGACCATCTTTAAAGGTTGTTCCATTTTTTCTAGGGTTTTTTCCCGTATTTATATGTAAGCGACCTTTCTCTATGTGACTGGAAAAGAGAGTTTAAACTGATGATATTGTCTCTGATACTCCTGATAGAAAAGAAACGTTTTTGCTTCGCTTATCTCTTCTCTTTTTTTCTCTTTTGCTCTCAAGTATTACCCCACTTTATTTTGGGTTTTTTCCTCTTATGTTATACGCTTCCGTATATCAGCAACGTGTGTTTTTCGTATGCTATTTCCAGTGGTTATTGATCATCGATGTTCCTTCTACTTTCTTTCTGTTCCCTTCTTCGATTATACCCTTCATCAGTTTTCATCAACCCTTTATGATCTTTGAATCAAGCCCTTATCTCATCGACAACTTTCTACCTATGATCTTATTGCTTGGGATTAAACGGATGAGAATAATGTTGTTTCTAGAAACCTCAATTAATTTGTTACTTGAGCAATGTAAGTTGCTTCATCATCCTTCTCTTTTCCCCTAAAATGAAATTATAATGTTATCTTCACATGAACATGATCTATAATGAATGTTCTTTTACATGCCAGTGGTTGGAGAAAATGATACGCAAGCCAATGCTTGAAGCTGTTGAAAAAAATGAAAGAAGGTAATTGGTATATCATATATGAAAGCTATTAATATTGTAGATTCGATCTTTCTACGTCTTTCACCGTTCTCGTAAAATCATCATCACCATCATCATGTGATTGTTGTCTGCAGGGTTAATGCTTATTGGCTTCATATCACCCCTTCTTGTAGTTACCTCCAACAGTACATCCAATATTTGTATCAGTCCAAAAGGTACGTTTTTCGAATTTCACCTAGAAGTTACGTTTCATATGGTGAATTTTTACCAACTGCCCATGATTATCTTTAGGATCAATTTATGGGATTTTGATTGTTTTGAGAATTTTAAACCCCATTATTGGTAAGAAATCCACCTTTATTCATACATTTGAAGCTAACGGATGATAATCTAAGAATATTAAGGAATAAATTTACATTTTCTCTTATTGCGGACTGATATGTGCATATTTATACACATAATTATACATCATAACTTAATATTTTAATTACTTTTATGCCCTTATTAGAACAAAAGATACTTAATTTGTTATGAATTATGTTGTAGGGATAAAAGACATGGCAAAAAGGAAGCTGGAAGCTGGAAGCTGGACCTGGGAGTTGGAAGTATGAATTAAAGCTTTAAAATGATGAAAAATATACCCAACACGTTGTGGTAGATTTCCCACGGCGTGGTGACTTGAAGAATACCGATTTGCTTCAAAGACTTGTAGACCACAGGAGAAACACGAAAACCATGACGTGGTGGCCTTACCACGTCGTGGTGATATGAATTCGAAAAAACTATAAATATATCTCATTCTCCTCCGAATTGGGACTTTTAGCTCTGGTAGTAATCATCACTTTTGAAGGAAAAGCACTTGTTCTAAGGCTTGGAAGCAAGGAATTCAATCATACCATTGGAAGTAGGATAATTTAAGGCAACCAATCTCTACACTTTGATTTTTCATTAGTTTCTACTTTCTACCATGTCAAACCCTTTGAATTCCGATTTTGTGTTTTTGTTTGCTGAAATCATGAGCTAAATACTCATGGCTTTCGTTTAGCCTAGGATTAATTGTTTAATTATGGTTGAATTTATGGATTGGATTTAGGTATTTGGTTATTTGTTGATTTTGCTTATTAAAGAACCTCAAGTACTTTTGATAACTATTTTCTCTACTTATTGCTGAATTTGATTAAGTTAGTATGACTATCTTCCTTAGTTGAATTTGAATCTTATGATCTTGTGAAATGCAAAATTATAGGACTAAAGTTGTGAACAAAACCTAGGGTTAAGTAGAAAAGTGGGTAAAAAGGTATAGGAGCTAATATATGACGACAAATCATATATTGAATTGAATCAATAAATTGTTGGATTAGTGTCTAAGTCCATAACTATTTTGGTATGTACTTGACCCGATGGTGCATGGTCCTTTTGGGTTGCCTTCACCAAAGCAACTTGATAGGATGAATTATGGAGAGAAAGGATTAAATATGATTTATTAATATATTATGAGAATAATATATTAAAGGAGAAATCATATTGTTTAATTAATATTAGTCAAGAATTAATTGGTAGTTAATTTTGTGGCTAAAAGAGATTAATTAAACTTAAGGGACTGGAATTGTAATTATAAGATAATTGCAATTTGGGCCATAGATTGCCTTTTATTATAAGGTGGACGAATTCTATGGGGGAAGCCCATATGAAATCGTCCAAGGCTTTAAGAAAGGGCTCCATGGGTTGCTTAGGGCTTAAGCATCCAAATTAGGGTTTCCTTGTTAGATAACCCTAATAGCCTCACTATATATAGAACCCTTAAGGCTCAAAAACGTGGGGAACTTCTCTTCTAGGGTTAGAACACGTTTTGGGCAGCCTCCATCCTCTCTCCTATTCATCCTCTTGCTTATGGTGTTTGTGAGCCATTAGAGGAGTGACACTTGTGACTCTAAGCCTTCCAAAGTCAATTCAAGGAGGAATTGAGATTGTTATTACTACATAACAATCAAGGTAATATCTTAAACCTAATTATATGTTAATATCGATTTCCATATGCTAGAATTAGGGTTTATAGTCTTCGATACTTGCATGTACAAACCTAGATCCAAGCATTTGGGTTTGTATGAGCACATAGGATGTCTTATGACCAAAACCCATCAGTGGTATCAGAGCCTTGATTGGTTTCGATTGTATTGATGCCTTGTTAATTTGTTCATGCTTGAAAAAATCGTTTTTTGCCTCCTGCCTGATGTACTCGGCGAGTCCCATTGTGGACTCGGCGAGTAGGCCCCTACTCGGCGAGTCCATAAGGGGACTCGGCGAGTTTAGCTGTCAGACAGGCGGATTTTCGGGATTTTTACCTATTTTAACTTAGGATAATTGCCATAATTGTTTAAACTTAATAAAATTCGAATTTTGTTAATCCCTTATGATTATCCTTGTCAAAATAAAAGATTTTGGTCATCTAATTAGATAATTGTTACCTTATTTGATATATGTTAAGTTATGGAAATTATTTGATCATTATCTTGCAAGAATTTGAACTAGATCTAATTAGATAACCACCAGTTATAGTTAATTGCCTTATTTGAATTATGTGATCTAGAATATTCTTGACAAAGTTTGGAATAGTTTCAAATTAATCCCTTTAGGTTTTATAGTTTAAATTTAAACCCAAAAGTTTTGTTGTTTTGAAATTTAAATAGTTGAAACCCTAATGTTTTGAAAAAGGTTTCAAAACTTGCCCTCAAGTTTTGGAATTTAAATTTTGAATTAATAGTTTAATTTTGATGTATATTTAAATTCTAAACCCTAATGTTTTGAAATGTTTCAAAACTTGCCCTCAAGTTTTGGAATTTAAAAGTTGATTAAAAGTTTAATTAGGAATGTTAAATTCTAAAACCCTAGTAATGTTTTGAAAAGTTCAAATCACTCCCTTATGGTTTTATTAATTAATTAAGGTGTATAATTAAAAGAGATTTAATAAATCCATAAAAGTTTAGGTTAACAATTTAATTGAATTAAAAGTATACTTGTTAAATTAAACCACCTAGTATTTTAAAAGTGTAAAATACACCCTATACTATATGTATAACATTAAAAGTCTAACATTATATATGTATGAGTAAAAGTCATTCTTACCGTTAGTAGGCCTCATTCATGAAGCTGGTCTATAAGGGGTGTTTAAGGAAATTGCCTATAAAATGGCGATTGAATGGGTATCCACTCTTACCTACCGCACTCTTGACTAGTGGAGGGTCGTTAGCCGAACGAGTAGGATAGGACGAAACCTTCCATTATAAGTATCATGAATTATTAAAGTAACTAAATGTTTTCATAAAATTCCCAATCTTAGTTACTTAGGCAAAAGTGAATTGATGCAATTCCATGAAATTACACTTTGTGCCCTTGCAAAGACGTTAGTGGAGCGTGTGTGGTTTACCGGCACACTAAATGGTTCTAAGCAAAGGTAGCAAAGGGTGACTCAATGTTTGTCATAGTTCGGTGGAGCGTGTGTGGTTTACCGGCACATCGAATAGGTGACTGTAACATGTGAGGGCATATCGAGATTTAAACATGCCATTGAAAGTTCAATGAATCTCAAAGGATCTAGGAGTTTTCATAGATTTAAAACTTAAAATTTCTTTTTCGTTTTTCATGGTGGAAATTAGTGAATCGTCATTCACTTACCTTCAAATGTTCTGCAATTTGGGTTACGACATCCCTCTCCCGAGTTGTAGAATATTGTGTTGGGTCCTAGCCTTAGTATCTCATTTGGGTGATTTACTAAGGACTCAATCAATCAACTAACTTGAATTTATTTTCTCCCGTTTTGTAGATGTCAAAGTTTGACAACTATGGTCTTCTCAAATCTCGTGGAACAAGCATTCCACATGAAGATGATATTCCACGATTCAATCAAGGAACAAGAGATCATACTTCACTTCCTCCTCCTCCTCCAATTATTCTCCCTAACCCACAAGTTCGAAGGCTTGAAAAGTTCAAGATCACTCAAGCCCTTTTGGCAAGTAAACATAAAGAAGGAAAGCCGGTGTATGCACACGTCCTAGGGATGAAGTCACACATTGATAGGTTAAGAATGTTGCAATCCGTTGTCTGTGAGGAAATGGCTGTTGATTGGGTTCTTCAGTCACTTCCTAACTCATATAGTGAGTTCGTAAGAGAGTACTATATGATGAACCGCGACATAACCCTTATAGATCTCACCTATATGCTTATTGCTACTCAATCAGCAATGGTTTGGCGCATTGGAGACGAAGCTGCCCCATTTACCTAAGAGATCTAAGAGATGGGAGAGTCGAAACGTATGGCTCTAATATAGGTAAAATCCATTAACTAACTCTTTTAAGCTTCTATTCTAGATTCTTAATACATAATGTGATAAGATCACAATTGATGGAACAAGTGAGCAGAATCTAACCGTGAAAGAATGGATTTCGATCGCATTTCTCAAAGATTAGATTCTTGAGCTACTACTTAGAGTTAGAATTAGATTGCTAAGAAAGATGTATTAGCATAGTTTTTCAATGAATTGCATTGTAAGGACAAATTTTTCCGTAATAAAATAAATTTTGATTTTATATTATTTATTTCTCCTTGCAATGGCATATATGAAAAATTGATGTTTGAATATTAGCAATAATGGATTTGGTTCTTATTATGTTATTTATGGAAAGTCGAGAATTTACCAAATAGGAAGAGTTTCTCATCGCCCAAGTTTCAATTGGACATAAAGTTGGAATCATGCAACTTGGTTGCACGATGAATGAGAAATTTCATATTTGGAAATTAGACTAATTCATTGACAAAGTGTCAAGTGAAGGACTAGGAGATCGAGCACACAAAGTTGTATGTTGATCAAGTTCACCATAAGAGTAACAAGATATTCGTCATGGTTTACTAAAATTTTAGTAAATATGATTACACTTATAAGATTAAGTGTAATTCGAAATTGATTAAAAAGGTTTAAATCAATAGTAGAACGAATAAGAAGAATCGAGTAGGCAGAAGGATAAAAGTTTCTCCATTCTAAGAAGAAGGGAGAGTACCTTTTATGCTTTATGATGGGTCTTAATGATTAAGAACCATATCTCAGTTGATCCTCTAAGTGAGTCTTAGTACAATTGTATGTCTAAGAAGAGAAATCAAGAATTGAAGAAATGGTTAAATCAAGAAGTCAATCATGCTTCGTTCCAAAACAAGTCTTAGAGTTAAGATTGTGACATTGAGTGGAAAAGTATTAAAAAGGTTTATAACATTCATCAAATGTGGAAAGTTGTGATGTCTTGGATAAGACAAAGACCAACTAGGACCCATTTATGAAGTGTTTTGATAAAAGCTACACTGACTCTTGAATATTTGTTTGTCAAGAAATGGTTGTTGACAAGAGATTCTTATATGTCAAGGAGTCAGTGGGAGTCTTATTGGTCTTGAAAGGTTTCAATAACAAATCAAATAGACCTTATCGATCATCACTAGCACACGAGTTGAGGTTTACAACATATCGTGTTTTGTTTCTGTTCCGTTCCAATTGAGTTAATTATGCATGTGAGTCCTATGTGTTCTCATTTGAATGCATAAAAGGTAAGGACCTTGATCAATGGAAAGTACATTGATAAGAAAAGGTGAGCTGCTTAACTACTTGGAAGACATGGTGGGCAGCTGTGCTACCATAAAGGCAAGAAATCAAGATCAAGAAACTTCGATCCATATGAGTTTGAATTTGTCGTAAACTTTGGTTTTGACAAATTCACATGGATAGGAACAAATACACCGTTTAAATCCAAGTGTCATAAGATTTCCTCCTTCATGAAAATGATTGTGAGGAAATGCTTTCACTAAGAAAGATTTTAAGAAGATAGTGATTGTAAAATTGCATTCTCAAATTCGATTATGGTTACGGTATCCCTTTCCATAATTTGAATTTTGAGGTTTGGCAATTAGTCTTAATTGTTTAGACACACATATGAACTATCTAAGGCAAAGGTGTATAAGTTCAAGAAGCCTTGATAAAAGATTATCAAAGCACTAAGTATTAGAAACATGAACTTAAGAAATTCAATAAGCATTGTTTTTTCTGAAAGTTAAGTTGTTTTTGAATACATGTCAAAGCTAGTGGGAGCATAAGTGTTATGTTTTATAATAATCATCATGATAGTGGGAGCATAAATGTTATGATTATATGATTATTAAGGCACGTATTGCAAGTTGGCAATATTAATTATAGAAAACAAGAGTTATACCTTGCAAAGTCGTAAGGGTTGTAAAGTTGTTTTGCTATAATTAAGGGAGAGAATATTATGCTTCATTTAAAATCTAAAGGCTTAGGTTGAGAAATGTTAATAAATTTAGTCAAATGTACATAGTGTGTTCTTAAAATTTCGATTATGATTACGACATTCCTCTTCACAATTCGAATTTTGAGAACATAGCAAATAAAACATTATGCGTCGTGTCCCATACACTTCGGGTATAGGATCGATTGCAAATGCTTTAATATTTGACCATTCTAAAATTTTCCAAATGTCTAGCGCATTTAGAGGGAAAAAGGACAAGAATCGGTTTTGACTAAAATAATTAAACAACTATCAAAGGACAACCCAAAGTTCGACTAGGATTGGTTGCTTATGAGTAGTTGAAAGCATGGTATTGAATGGACCATATGGACATTATTATGAATAGAAAAGATTCTATTAAGAATGAGTTGTCATATGGAAAATGTGGAAATGTTTCCATATTGGATGGACCATATCGACATCATTACAAATAGATAAGATTCTATTAAGAATGAGTTGTCATATGGAAAATATGGAAGCGTGTCCATATTGGGAATTGAATATTGAAAATCTATGTCTAGATTAGAAACTTTTATGCAAAAGGATGTTCAAAGGAATGTACTTTGAGTGAGAGACATCATATCTAAGGAATTGTATTGTAACAATCTCCAATAGAGGACTTTGTAATATCATTGGCAATTGTCACACCCCAAAACCGGAACGGCGGAAACGTTCTGGGGTGGATGACGTCATGTCAAGTATCACAACACATGCATATAGTAATCGAAGTACAACAAAACATTGCATTAATAGTAATAATTTTTACATGGTTACATTACAATACATCAAAGTAATACAGACAAATATAATAAGTACAGCAAGGTAATAAGCTATCTTCGTCAACTGCTCCTGGGATGTACCTGTCTAATGCTAACCTGAGAATACAAGTTTTTTGAAAAGCGAGTATCAGCATTTTTACAAATGCTGGTGAGTTCATAAGCATTTAGTGACATTTTCATTCAAATAACTTTAATGAAAGTAGTAGTTTAAGAGATTTCAGTGTATTAGATTCCTTTCTAGAAAATCCTATATTTTCTTTAATAATAGCAGCCTTCTACCAAGACTGGTCAGTGATGTGTGGTAAAAAGTAGTTTTCCCTAAGTTGCTGTCATTATCAAAATACTGAATTTGATTATTGAGGAAAGCAAATAACATCAGGGAATATCATATGCCTCAGCAGTGAGGACTGCTGACTAAGGCAAGGAACCATAGACTCCAGGAAAGTATCAAACGAACGACACGCCTGGTTCAGTCTAATAAGTGGAGACACAGACCCCAGAAAGTACCAAATGAAAAGTACAACTAGTGAGGTCTAAAATAGTGAACACAGTGAATATAGTGGACTCTGTGAATACAGACCCCAGACAACATCAAATGAAAGATACATCTTGTAAGGTCAAAACAGAGGAGACAGAACCCAGACAGTATCAAATGAAAGATACGTCTTGTAAGGTCAAAACAGTGTGACTCTGAAAATGAGTTACCAGCATACAGTGTAAATTGCTGGTGAAATACCGTTACCTTAAGGCCATGAATTATAAGGTAACCCGGGATACTCGTAACCATACTAACCGACACTAGAGTACCAGGCGCCCTACAAGTGTCTATATAATGTGACATTTGTCACCCCTTGGCTTGGTGAGCCGTGGACTGTAGCTAGTAGTCAGGGTGCGGGGGTGTCAATCCCGTATAGATCTATACACACAATATCCGCTCTCCCTACAAGAGACTCTGGTTACCAACTAGAAGACGGAGAAGACCGTGTCCTGAAGATGCATCCCAAATAGTGGGTTTCTAATGAAAGTGTTGAACTAGGGTAGAGACTTCCCAATAGTGGGTTTCTAATGTAAGTGTAGACTTGAGGTAGAGACTCTTAACTGAACTGACTGAAGTAACCCGTATGCCTAAGCTTGTATACATAGTATATAACTAATGAATCAAATGACCTTCGGATGGACATCCGATCCCACCAGACCACATCTCAACGAAGAAAAGGAAATAGGGCGGACAAACCTTCCTAAGTCCTTCAACCATTATTTATATGCATCTACACAAGCACAGATATACATCTAACTATGCTTGACTGGGTATCAAGTAAAAGTGATTCTCGTGAAGTAGGAGTGTCTAACAAGTGAAGTAAGAGTGGTCGCAAGTGAAGTATAAGTGTCGAATAAGTATAAGCGTATCGCGAAGTGGAGATGACAACAAGTGAAGTAAGAGCGGTCGCAAGTGAAGTATAAGTGTCGAATAAGTATAAGCGTATCGCGAAGTGGAGATGACAACAAGTGAAGTAAGAGTGTATCAAGTATAAGTGAAGTAGAGTCGATCTCAAGTATAAGCGAAGTAGACTCGTATCACTAAGTAAGAGTGTGAATAAGTATAAGCATCATCAGGTATAAGTGACTTCAGGTATAAGTGAAAGCATTACAGAGTAGGAGTATATAATAAGTATAAGCGAAGCAGCAGTAACTAACAAGTAAAAGTATACATGAAAACCTTGGAAAAACCTTTATACTCAGGAAAATCACATTTGTATTCTTTGGTAAAATAAGTATGAAAACCTTAGAAATCTTTGGGAATCTTTCATAAATCAATTTGAAAATGGAACTTTGATAAAGCAATAAAAGTAAGAACTTGAACAAGTGAAAACCCTTTTTGAAAGTCATTTATAGTGTCCTACTCGGTAAAACAGTGTTCAGTGGTAAAATCTTGTGCATGCAGGTTATCAATCACATGTGATTGATATGATAACTGGCATGTTTAACTTGTATTCCCCCCCTATAAAACATGTAAAAACATTTAAAAGGTTCATTCAGGGGTATGAACTCACCTGGTGTAAGTAGGTCCGACAAAAGTGCCGTTTGGGCGTTCGGTGTCACGCAAGGACTTGAACATGCACAATGACCTATTTAACATATGATAACATATGTCCACATACAATTAGTATATTTAATACTAATTAATCAAATGTACGCGCTCACAGGAGCGGAAAACACTTTGGTTGAGTGTTTGGGTGTCCCGGGTAGCGTTTAAGGGTGTGTATGGCTAAGGAATGGAGTTTACTCTCCAAGAATAAACCCTTATCATCTAGTTTACAGCCCAGGGACATCTCACCATGAGTTTACGACCGTAAACTCATGGTGATGGGTTCTAGGGTGTTTAAGGCTTCTACTTGCACCATGGAATTATTCTAAGCACTTTTCCTAAAAGGCATGAGTGGGTTTGAGGCTTCTAAGGGCAGTAACTTGGAGTTTACAGCCTAGGGACACTCCTAAGGGAGTTTACGGCCATAAACTCTCACCCTTAGTGTTTTGTGAAGTTTCAAGCCCTTATTACCTTTCTAGCAATTTCTAATGAAGTGTGATGCTATTTTGGGGAATTAAATCTAACATTTGCATGTGTTTTGGGGAGTTTACGGCCTAGACACTTGCTTGGGCCGTAAACTCCTTTTTACCCCTCCAATTCATGTGTTTAAGTCCTTAAATCCTTCCTATCATTTTATAGAAATAGTCTAAGGTCATTTGGGGGACAAAAACCAACATTTTGGCTTGGTTTGGGGAGTTTACGGCCTTGGTATAGACCTGGGCCATAAACTCCTTTTTCTCCTTTAATTTGATGTGTTTAAGTGATCAAAACCCCCATTATTAAGTCCCTAAATTAAGTGTTAATCCCTAGTGTGGTTTGGGAGTGTTTTGGAGGCATTTAGACAAGGTTTTGAGGGGTTTACGGCCTAAGCATGTGCTTGGGCCGTAAACTCACTTTTATGCCCCAATTCATTGTGTTTTGATGTTTAAACACTCCTAGGCTAGATCCCTAATTAGTTTGCAAGCTCAAGGGCAAGTTTAAAGGCATGTTTGACACCATTTTAGGGGTTTACGGCCCTAGAGTGCTCCTAGGCCGCAAACTCCTTATCCCCTGCCTTCTTGAATGGTTTTTGGGCTATAACTACAGCTAGTAATGTTTAGAACAAGCTAATGTAAGCGGACTTACAATTTGGAAGCGTTTGGTTGCGGATTCGGGGCGAAAACGGGTCTAGAGAGAGAGTATAAAGAGAGAGTGTAAAAAGTCTCCAATGGACTCCACTCACCCTTATATAGGTTTCACAGTCAGGGCTCAGTGGAATTTTACCCGATACTGCCGTTAAACGGGGCTTTTGGTCGCACCCGATTTAGTGGTCGTAATAATAAAACTTGACATTTTCCCAATAAATGGACATGTGTGTCCTATGTTTTTATTTCCTTTTATCACGACTTAACGACATGCTAAATGTAACCAAATGGAATGTTTATTAAATTGACGCCCTCTAATTAACAGGACTTTTATACAGTGGAACATTCCGTTAACGGTAACGGGGAAATGTAACGGAATAACTTGGGTTGTCACAACAATAGTCTTTGTGACTTTGGTGCAGTGACATTACGAAAGGATGATTGCATAAAATGTTAGAATCAAGCATATCTATAAGTGGCAAGAATTTGATATTCTTACACTTATCAAAAAGGATTTGGAGTTGTGAAATGAGAATGATTGGAAATGTACTCAATTTGATCTATTTCACAAAGTAAGAACCATAGGTAAACATTGTGTGCATGCTAGGAGCATGGGACAAGTGTAGGAATTCAAGTAAGAAGTTGATTACCCGAAACGACAAATAATGAGTAATCGATATGGTGATAAATAAAAGGTGTTTTATTTATACTCAAAGGTTTGAGGCCATATGGGATTAGTATTATTCTTGTGTTTCACATTTGCATGTTTTGACTTCCAGAATAATTGAATTTATTAAGAATAATCGAATTATTCGAACGGGCCACAGTCGTTCATATGTTGGAAGTAGATATGAATGAAGACTGTCGTGAATTGGTGTGTGGATTGTCTAAAAGAGTATTAGACATAAGCAAATGTTTGCTGCAACGTTCATGAGTGCTTATGAATATGATTTGAGCATTGGATTAAACCCACGCTCACTTGGATCACTCCATGGATTGTATCACGAGTGATTGGTGAGACGATAACATCTTATATTCTTGAAACCAAGATGTGTGAGTTGTATCTTGCAAATCGGTTGCACATTGATAATATGTAAACGCACTAGTAACTTGGTGTCATAAAACATATTGTTGTGTGTAATTCGGTGCGTGAGTGCAGGCAAGCATTGTATCAAAGTTTATCCGTTCCTTTATCCAAGGTAGGATAAAAGCGATATCTTTGGGCCCCTCGATGATTTAGTGATGACAAACGTAAATGCTCGACCGGGCTAGGGTTAATTTGATTTGTTCAATTAGTCAGTCGTCATAAATCGGGAATCGAGATATAATACAAAGAGAATGATTCGAAATCATATCTCATATGATATCTAGAATGGAGGAATATATGATCCCTTATCTAAAGGACATGCGTATCTGATAGGATCAGAGTTGACAGCGGATTTGGAAAGCTACGATTGCAGATAAGGATCTGAAGTCATACGCATAGTAGTTATTAGACTTATCTAAATGGGAGACTGTTGGATTAGTGTCTAAGTCCATAACTATTTTGGTATGTACTTGACCCGATGGTGCATGGTCCTTTTGGGTTGCCTTCACCAAAGCAACTTGATAGGATGAATTATGGAGAGAAAGGATTAAATATGATTTATTAATATATTATGAGAATAATATATTAAAGGAGAAATCATATTGTTTAATTAATATTAGTCAAGAATTAATTGGTAGTTAATTTTGTGGCTAAAAGAGATTAATTAAACTTAAGGGACTGGAATTGTAATTATAAGATAATTGCAATTTGGGCCATGGATTGCCTTTTATTATAAGGTGGACGAATTCTATGGGGGAAGCCCATATGAAATCGTCCAAGGCTTTAAGAAAGGGCTCCATGGGTTGCTTAGGGCTTAAGCATCCAAATTAGGGTTTCCTTGTTAGATAACCCTAATAGCCTCACTATATATAGAACCCTTAAGGCTCAAAAACGTGGGGAACTTCTCTTCTAGGGTTAGAACACGTTTTGGGCAGCCTCCATCCTCTCTCCTATTCATCCTCTTGCTTATGGTGTTTGTGAGCCATTAGAGGAGTGACACTTGTGACTCTAAGCCTTCCAAAGTCAATTCAAGGAGGAATTGAGATTGTTATTACTACATAACAATCAAGGTAATATCTTAAACCTAATTATATGTTAATATCGATTTCCATATGCTAGAATTAGGGTTTATAGTCTTCGATACTTGCATGTACAAACCTAGATCCAAGCATTTGGGTTTGTATGAGCACATAGGATGTCTTATGACCAAAACCCATCATAAACTTAATTGATCAATCAGTTATAAGTCTAATCAATTCGAACCAAATACTAGTAAACTTGTAAGTTTGTCCGCTTGATCACCGAATAAATAAGCTAGTTTGCTAAATGATTAAATTAGTGAATAATAATTTGGTCATCTTAGGAATCGATAACTGAAGAAACTAAAATCCATTGCACTTCCATAAACCAACCATAATAACAAGTAAATCCGAAGCTAAACGAAAATTTCTTACTCACATTGGTTAATTCATCATTGTTCTCTTGCCTTAGTTTAGTTTTAGCTTAATTAATTGATAATTAGTTAGTTTGGTAATTTAAGTATCTAGTTTTGCAAAACTAGGAAAACAAAACCTTTTCTAATTTTATTAGTAAGTAGCTAATAGTGGAATAAAGTTAGCCAAAACTCCGTTCCTTGAGTTCGACACTTGTTCTTACCATAGCTATACTATTACACGATTAGGTAGACTACCTAGTGTGTTTAATAGTCTAGTGAAAGAAACATTAGTTTTATCAATTTGAAATTTGAATATATATATATATATATATATATATATATATATACACACACACACACACATTAAATACACATCAAGTTTTTAGCGCCGTTTCCGGGGAATGATGCAGTTTTAGTTACTTTAAATATGCTATTTTATTAGGAGTAGTTATCGATTAGTTATTTTTACTTTTATTTAGGTTTTATTTCTTTTTGAATCACCACGACGTGGTAATTTTTACCACGGTGTGGCATCGTAACAGTAGAACTTTATTTTTCGTTTTTGTTCTTTTTACGCATTTCCTTTGTTTATTTGCAGGTAGACAAAGAGAATGATTATAATCCATGTCTCAGTCCATACGATATATAGAATGGAGGAATATGATCCCTTATCTAATGGACGCGTCGTTGACTAGGTTAGAGTTCGACAACAACTATTAAGAGCTACGATTGCTAATCAGGTTGTGGAATCATACTTGCAATAATAGTTATTAGACTTATCCAAGTGGGAGACTGTTGGATTAGGTGTCTAAGACCATAACTATAATTGGTATGTACTTGACCCGCGAGTAGCATGATCCATTTGGGTTGCATATCACCAGGACAATTTGATAGGATGGACTTTTGAGAAGAGGTTATTTATGATTTGTTAATATATTATAAGTTCTAATATATTAATATGAAATCATATGATTTAATTAGTATTGATCAAGAATTAATTTGGAATTAATTTTGTGATCAAAAGAGACTAATTAGATATATGAGGATTGATTGGTAAATCATTCATTCTTATGGTGTGGGCCAATGATCCATGATTCTTTACGATTGGGCTAAACCAATATTACAACCCATGGATGATCCATAGGGGTTTAAACCCATGGAGCCTAAGGAATATGGAAGGCCATACACATTAGGGTTTACATGGTGTAACCCTAATCTTTGCACACTATATAAGAAGCCCATTAGCATCCAAAAAAGGACACTAGTGATCCTTGGAGTTCCATGAGCCGATTTTGGTCGCAAGAATATTCTCTCAAAAGTTATCTTTGTCCAAAGGTGTGTTGTGATTCCATTTGAGGTGCAACACTTGGGGCATTAAGTTCTTAAAGGCCAAACTCAAGAAGTTCTACAAGCTACAACAAAGAGGTAATTCTATAATTATCTTTTATGTTGATTATGTCATTTGCATGCTAGTTGTAGGATTAATCATTTGGAAACAATATTGCATGTATAATTAGAGAAAACATGGATCCAAATCATTTAGGGTTGTATGTGCACCATAGGATGTTGTAGTATACTAAAACCCTTCACAAGCTCCCAATTTTATGACTCTACAAGCTCAAAAACGACTGGAAATGATATTTATAAGGTCTATAGTAGCCCATACTCGCAAGGACCATGTAGCCCATACTCACAAGGACCAAGATTACGAGATAATAAGCATAAAAGCCCATGAGAAATTTAGATCTAACAAAAGGAGAATACAAATACAAGCTTTATACCTCCTAGAGATAGGTGATGAAGTGCAAAGTTTGGATCTACAAAGCTTGGATCTCACACTTGCTTCTTCAATGGATTCATTCTTCAAGAATGCACCAAAAAATCACACTAAGGCTTCCACAATTAACAATTGGCGGTTAGGGTTTCAAAGGGATGATACGAGGTGATGGAGGCTAGTTATGGGAAGGGTTCCAAGAAGTTTGAGACCTTAAATAGGGCTCAAAGCCTTAGGGTTAGGGTTTTGGTCAGAAACGGATACGTCATGCATAGAAAAATCTACACCATGCGTAGATTAAAAAAAGCAAGATCTGATTTCAACATCTACACTATGCGTAGCTCTCTTACGCCCTACGTAGGGCAAAACCCACAACTTCTAATTCAACTTCAAACAACCATAACTTCTTCGTTTCAACTCCGATTCCGGCGTTCTCTATATGCACAAAAAGGTATTAAAGAGCCCCACAACTTTTTCTAGTTACTTTTGTCTTAATACATGTCGAACTAAAACCATAATCCATGCAAGAAGCCCGACATATAAGTTTTCCCATTTTACCCTTTGGTTCCAACATACAAATCAAGAGCTTAGATCTCATAACCAATATTTTCATCATTCAGTAAGGTCTAAAATTTACTTCCTCAAAGCTAAAGGGCTTTTCTTGATTGAGTTATAGCCCATAAACCCTGAATTAAGAAACATCCAAAACAGGGTGTTATATATATATATATATATATATATATATATATATATATATATATATATATATATATATATATACACACACACACACGCACGCACACACACACACATACACACACATAAAGTATGTAAATAAATTGCGTATTTAATGAAAAATAAGGTCATAATAAAAATAATGCATATTTATACATAACATTACAATAGAAATATAAAAAAATTATGGTTTTTAGATGTAAAAACATTTATTTATATGGCTTCAAATGTCAAAATATTTATTTATACGATTTCAAATGGAAATAGTCGACATTGATTGGAGCTTAAAAAAATTATGTTCGATTTGGAACAAAGATATAGAGTTTCAAAATTGAAAAAATGAAAGACTAATGTCAAAATAAAAAGAAAACTAATGATTTTTGTATCATTTTTTTTGACACATTAACATGTTACGTCAATGCATATAACCAAATAGTGTCATGTATGTATGACACATCAACAAAAATTAACACGTTAACATGTCACGTTAGCAAATAGTTGAATTGAGTAGCTAAGTGGTCAACATTGCAAAATTTGAAAACTGATTAAATTGTAAAAAAATAACATAATATCAAAATCAAATTCTTGTAAAATTATAATACTTTTGTGTAATTTACCGTTTATATAACATATGTTTCGATTTATATTTACTTATTTTAGTCTGGTGAATTATTATCTCATAAAAAAGACAAATATAAATGCATACAGATTTATGTTTGAAAAAATTGCAAAAATGGTTTGTGGTATGTCAAAAATTGACAATCTGTTACAAAAGGTTTTTGGAGTTACACCATCGGTCCAAAAATGAGTTTTATAGCATATTTGGTCCAAATTTTTTTAAAAAACCTTAAAACGACTGCTTTTCCCTTTAAATTTTGTTTTCTTAGTTTTCTTTAATTACATCAATTAAAAAAACAAAAAGAATGTACATTACCACCCACCCCCCTTCTTTTTCATCACACACACACATCCATCCTTATCTTTCTCCCTCACCTCCAGGATTCATCTGCCCCCCCCCCCCCCCCCCCCACGGTACCGTTGAGCATTTCACCGACCCTATCCTCTCCGCCGGTAAGAGCACCTCCGACGACCACAAATAACACATTCAACGACCATAGACGTCACTAGAAAAGTATCAAACGCCACATATTGGTTCTTTAAAGTCGTCGATATGGAGAAATCAAGCATGTCATCTGGTTTGAGCGTTTTAGACCGGAGCATTTTTTTTTCAGATCCGCAATATGGAAAGATTTCTAGATAGCGCTATGGTTACAATTTTTCAAAAGGTGGCGGCGGCAGTCAAATTTGCAAACAGGATCTAGAAATCTTCAAGAACACGCGTGAAAATCCACTCGTGTTGAACCAGAGCCTTATTGAAAACCCTCCGATCGCCACTACTACCGAAGAAGACGAACACATTTTGAATATTTAGGGTTTTTCAGATGGTGGCGGCGACAGTCACATCTGAATATTTAGGGTTTTTCAGATGGTGGTGGCGACGATCTAGAAATCTTCAAGAACACGGGTGAAAATCCACCCGTGTTGAACCAGAGCCTCATTGAAAACCCTCCGATCGCCACTACTACCGAAGAAGACAAACACATTTTGAATATTTAGGGTTTTTCAGATGGATGCGGCGACAGTCACATCTGAATATTTAGGGTTTTTCAGATGGTGGTGGCGACGGAGGGATTATTATATTTATCATTATGTAAAGTGTCGGTAGAATAATTAGGAGTGTTATTTTATTTATAAAAGTGTCGGTAGGATATTTCTATGTAAAGTGTCGGTAAGTGTCAATTATATTATTCGTGATGTAACATAAAGTGTGTAACCCTCAATAGTCTAGGGGGCTATAATGTAAATATGTATGTTATATTGCAATCGAACGATTGCAACAATAATTGTAACCGGCTCTCTTGAGCCTATAAATAGGGCCTTTGCCCAAATGAAATGAACAAGCTAAGTTTGAGTGTTTAAGACTTGAGTTGATCTTAATTGTCTTCTATGTTGAAATAGTTCTTCTATTTCTGAATAGCAGAGTTCTATCCAAACATATCCATATAATCATCTAATCATTCAACACAATCCAACTATGATTTCCACGAAATGCTAGTCGAAGATCCACAATCCATCATCAAACTAATCCAACGCATCATTCAGGTATAACCTTCTGCATCATTCAGGTATAATCTTCTCTTAATCTTTATTAATTCCGTCATGTTGTTAAATTTATCAAATCAATTAATCCGTCATCATGTTATATTAAATCCCTATCCTCTCCGCCGGTAAGAGCACCTCCGACGACCACAAATAACACATTCAACGACCATAGACGTCACTAGAAAAGTATCAAACACCACATATTGGTTCTTTAAAGTCGTCGATATGGAGAAATCAAGCATGTCATCTGGTTTGAGCGTTTTAAACTGGGGCATTTTTTTTTCCAGATCCGCAATATGGAAAGATTTCTAGATAGCGCTATGGTTACAATTTTTCAAAAGGTGGTGGCGGCGGTCAAATTTGCAAACAGGATCTAGAAATCTTCAAGAACACGCGTGAAAATCCACCCGTGTTGAACCAGAGCCTCATTGAAAACCCTCCGATCACCACTACTACCGAAGAAGACGAACACATTTTGAATATTTAGGGTTTTTTCAGATGGTGGCGGCGACAGTCACATCTGAATATTTAGGGTTTTTCATATGGTGGTGGCGACGATCTAGAAATCTTCAAGAACACGCGTGAAAATCCACCCGTGTTGAACCAGAGCCTCATTGAAAACCCTCCGATCGCCACTACTACCGAAGAAGACGAACACATTTTGAATATTTAGGGTTTTTCAGATGGTGGTGGCGACAGTCACATCTGAATATTTAGGGTTTTTCAGATGGTGGTGGCGACGGAAAATGAATGAGCCAAACATGAGCTACTGTAAAAACGAGAGTGAGAACCAGCTTGACTTTAGTTTGTTTAAGTTTTTTCAAAAAAATTTAGTTTATAGAAATATGTTGTTCTTGAGTGTTCTTGAGTTTGCAGAAAAATTGATAGTCAAGATTCCAAACCTGAAAAATAAGTGTTTTATTTTACAAATCTGAATTTTTTTTGCTAATCGGAGCCGGTGGTGTTGGTGGTGTTCGACGGCAGTAGTGGTACCGGTGGCGGTTGTGGAGAGAGAGAGAGAGAGTGGTTAGTAACAGGTAGAGAGTGGGGTGATCTTTTTTCCTTTTTAATATAAAAAATAGTTGAATAAATAAAAGAAATAAAAAATGAAAATACAAAATGGCAAACACGTCATTTTTAAAAAGTTCAAAACAAAGTGGATCAAAGTCCCAACAAACGAAACTTTTTGGACTAGTGTACAACTTCAAAACACTTTGGACCAAAGTCTTAATTTTTGACAAATCATAGGGACCAAATTTATAGTTTTGTCTTTATGTTTATATATTTGTTATCTTTTAGTTATTTATACATGGCTCAAAATAGAAGGAAACGAAGGAGTCTAGCCTCTCTGGATGAATGACAGATATGAAACTATACTAATTTGAGCCCAAAGTCCAAGCCAGCTAGCAGAGAAGGCTCAATGAACAATGTGTGAAAATCAAATTCAAGCAAATTAGAATCTTAAACATGAAGAAAAACCATGAAATCGTAGCTTTTTGGTTATTGCAATAATAATCAGGTTTATTACAGAAAATTTGGATCCAAATATTATAGTTCAAGTTGTAGGCCGGTAATTAGTATATGTGTTTGGGAATTGGGAGTAACTTGAAACTAGATATGTTGCTCATGCTCCGCATGGGCCGTGTGCGTCTGATTTGAGTGTCGTCGCCACCGTCTGAAAGTCCTGGGCCGTTTTTTGTGTTTTTTATGAAAAAAATATAAAAGTTTGACTGCAATGACTAAAAGTGTCAAAATGGCTAAATAATTAAAGGGGTTGAAATTAGCAAGTTTTTAGAAGATGGACAAAAGTTGTCAATTCTTTAAAGTTTTGTGACCAAACTTTGATTATTAAAAGGTTCCTAAAAAATGTAAAAATTTTGATTCAAAAACCAAAAATGTCAAAATGGCTAAAAAATAAGGGAAAAAGTTGACAAAAAAACATACAAGATTACTATTCCCAACTCTAGATTTTTTTAATATATATACTAGTGGAAAAACCCGGTCTTCGCTCAGGGCCGTTTTTTTGTGTTTTTTATGAAAAAATATAAAAATTTTGACTGTAAGGACCAAAAGTATTAAAAATGGCTAAAGAATTAAATGAGTTAGAATTAGAATGTTTTTAGAAAAGGGACCAAATTTGTCAATTCCTTAAGGTTTTGTAACCAAAATTTGAATATTAAAAGGTTCCTAAAAAATATAAAATTTTTGATTCAAATGACCAAAAGTGCCAAAATAGCTAAAAATTAAAGCGGTTGAAATTAGCAAGTTTTTAGAAAAGGGACCAAAGTCGTCAATTTCTTAAAGTTTTGTGGCCAAATTTTGAATATTAAAAGGTTTCTAAAAAATAAAAAAATTTGATTCCAATGACTAAAATTGTCAAAATGGGTAAAAAAAGAAGGGGCAAAGTTGACAAAAAAAAGGCAAGTTTACTATAAGGGGTTGGAATTATCAAGTTTTTAGAAAAAAGGACCAAAGTTGTCAATTCCTTAAAGCTTTGTGGCCAAACTTTGAATATTAAAATGTTTTTAAAAAATGATCAAAAGTGTCAAAAGAAGTAAAAAATAAGGACCAATTATGTCAAACCGTTCCTAACGTGCCAAAGGAACATTATATATATATATATATATATATATATATATATATATATATATATATATATATATATATATATATATATATATATATATATATATATATATATATATATATATATATATATATATATATATACTAGGTGTGAGACCCATGTATTACATGGTCTTATTTTTAAAAAAATTAAATATGAAATTTTAACAATTTGAAAAATTTGAATTTATAAGAAAAATAAATTTTTTTTGAATTATTAAAATTAATAAGGTTTTAATATATTGAATACATTATATATATAAACCCTTTCTAATAAATACCTTATATATATATATATATATATATATATATATATATATATATATATATATATATTACCTTACATATTAAATGTGGAATTTTAATTAAATAAAATGAAAAATACAATAAAATGACAAGTGGAAAATAGAAAATTTAAAAATTTAGAAAATGCCATGTGTTCAAATAAAAGAGAAGAGGACATGTGGCAAAAAACTTCATTTATTTTATATACTAGGTGTGAGACCCGTGTATTACATGAGTTTATAAAAAATCTTTAATATAAAACTATAAGCATTACATATTTTTTAAAGTAATAATTTTACATAAATACAAAGAATATAAAAAAATTAAGTAAGTAATAAAGGTTGTAGAGCATTTATTATGAAATTTAATAGAATCATCTACTTTACATATATAAATCTCATTAAAATGTGGATTTTAAATTTAAGAAAAATGAAAAATTTAAGAAAATGACAAGTGGAAATAAAATAATTCAAAAACTCTTAGAAAATGACATGTGTCAAATTCAATGAGAACATGACATTTGGCAAAATTGATTTTCATTTATTAGGTTAGATATATATATATAGTATATATATATATATATATATATATATATATATATATATATATATATATATATATATATATATATATATATATATATATATATAA